>NC_068984.1:145433622-145435282 GCF_001194135.2 Octopus bimaculoides | reverse complement strand
AGTCAATGTTGTTCAATGTGAGTCCCTTGAATGACTCTTGAGCTCAGCCAAAGATTTATGCATTTTATTGCATACTGCACAGCTCTGCTGGCTGACAGAAGGAATGGGTGCCACAGCCTGAACTCTTTTGACACGCCTTTTCAATCCTCCAACTGAGAGGCACATCTTTCCATAGGGTTGCACATATTTTGTTGTGAACAATAGCCATATCACAGTTTACCATGGGTCGATTCCTATGAGCTCTCTGGTGGTTGACCAGGCCCAACAGATGTGGAGATAAGGACACATGCATACATACATATATATATATGTAAAAAGCACCATCTGAGTGTGGCTGATGCCAGTGGCCCCTGACTGGCTCCTGTGCCGGTGGCACATAAAATGCACCCATCACACTCCTGGAGTGGTTGGCGTTAGGAAGAGCATCCAGCTGTAGAAACCTTCTCAGATCAGATTGGAGCCTGGTGCAGCCTCCTGGCTTGCCAGTCCTCAGTCAGACATATGCCAACAAGGAATATGAATATTCTTTTCTACTCTAGGCACAAGGCCCGAAATTTTGGGAGGGGAGGGGCAGTCGATTAGATCGACCCTAGTACACAACTGGTACTCAATTTATTGGCCTCAAAAGGATGAAATGCAAAGTTGACCTCAGCAGAACTTGAACTGAGATTGTAAAGACAGACAAAATACTGCTAAGCATTTCGTCCTGCATGCTAACGATTCCGCCAGCTTGCTGTCTTCAGGAATATGAATATTAACACATTAACTACCATAGCCTGTCACTGGCAGAGTTGTGTGGACTGTGTGATGAACCACTGGTGGGACATGTGGCAGTCAACATGTTAAATGATAATGGTGATGATGATGTGTGTGTGTTTGTGATATGTATATCATTACTTATATCTTTCTTTTGTTTGTTTGATTGTTTTTTTTTCTTCTTTTTTTTTATTCTCAGGCTATGCAGATGAAGAATCTCCCTGTCACTGGGTACGAGAGCGGTTTATTCATGTGATGAATCTACGACAGAAAGCCTTGGAGAAAGCCAAACGAGTGTGGGCCGATTACCTCTTTGTAAGTTGCTTTCTCTTTAGATTACATCTTCATGTCACTGGGCTCTCTTTGGCCACTATTCTCGCCAGTGGAGTGACCACTCACTGGACTGTCTTTAGGTGTGCTGATGTCTTTCGACTTAATGACCACCTGTTGCCCTGCCTTTGATATCTATCTATATATCTATCTATCCCTCTTCTTGTATGCATGTGTGTGTGTTTGTGTATGTATATGTATACATATATATATATATATACATATCAGAATGTAACCACATGTGAAGTGTTGGTGATTTTTTTCCTCCTCCTTCCTTTTCTATTGGACTTTCCTCTGTCTCTTGTTTCTGACAAAGAGCTTTGCTCAAAACGTAAAACCACCTTTCTTTCCTTCCCCAAGTGCCTGCTAATACTTTACATGTACCACATCCTTGCGTTGTTGTTTTTTTTTTTTGTGTTTGTTCTTAGTTATATATATATATATATATATATATAGAAAAAAGTCAAGGTAGAGAATGCTAAAATAATTGTATAAAAAACATTTCAGTACCGGTTTCGGTCATTGAGACTTTTTCAACTCTAAGTATGGAAGACAATTAAATTTTGGAAAAATT
>NC_068984.1:145425743-145433438 GCF_001194135.2 Octopus bimaculoides | reverse complement strand
TGATTGAAACCAGTACTGAAATATTTTTTATACAATTAAATTATTTTAGCATTTTCTACCTTGACTCATATATATATATATCAACTTGTGTGTTCCTTTTCAACCTTCTATATATATATATATATATATATATATATATATATATTGTGGTCTTGATGAGGTAGAAAGTTGGAGTATTTCCAGTGCAGCACTCAACCCATGCCCAAGAGTATCTACACTCTTGAATTGGAGTCTCGAGGAAGACCGAAATCCTGTTGGTGTAGAAAATCCAGGTACCACACTGGTAAACCCAGTGTGTGGGTTTAGCAATGAGTAAAATATAATCCAAATTAGATGACAAAGAAAGAGCTGAACACATCTTTAATGACCAGTTACAATTGTTTCAGCACCAGCCTGTTTGTAATGCTATTGCATGCAAAATTACAGGTGAAATGTTAGGTAATATATGTGTGGTTTTATACGTTAGAGCAGTACTTCATCACACTTGCACCAAAAACTGTTTTTTCACATTGTAAGCACAATTCTACGTGTTTTGTGCTGACATGTTGACTGTCAGTTGAAAGAATACTCAATATCAGAACAAAGATAAATGCTGTATTTATTTTGGTGGAATCGGTCTCTTGCTTGTCAGCATTATCATGTTTCTTGTTTTTTCGTCTTTCTTTTTCCTCAATTTTTTTCTTCCATCCCCCTTACACCCATTATCATATTTCCTCTCCACCACCATCACCATACCCTGTGACAAGAAAACTATATATAGATATGCAAACACCATCAATTCTAAGTCATGAATTGCTTGAATATCCTGCGCATCCACCGATGAAATTCAGAGTAACAAAAGATGAAATTGACCCAAATAAAATAGAAATATATATATATATGTATATATATATATATATATATATATATATATATATATATATATACAGAGAGAGAGAGAGAGAGAGAGATTAATATAGATAGATAGATGCATGAAGCTTGCTTCCCAACCACATGGCTCTGGGCTCATTCCCAATGTGTGGCATGTAGGACAAGTGTGTTCTACTATAGGATTAGGCTGACCAAAGCCTTGTGAGTGGATTTGGTAGATGGAAACTGAAAGAATCCTGTCATATGTGTGTGTGTTTCTTCTGTGTTTGTCCTCCACCACCGCTTGACAACTGGTGTTGGTTTGTTTACATCCTCATAAACTAGCAGTTCAGCACCGGAGACTGATAGAATAAGTACAAGCTTTAAGAAAATGTCCTGGGGTTGATTCTTTCAACTAGAAATTCTTCAAGACGGTGCCCCAGCATGGCCGCAGTCTAAAAACTGAAACAAATAAAAGATAGAAGATAAAAATGAGAATCTAGGCACATGAATGCGTAGGGTGCCAGAACTGGCTAGGCACAATAAGATGGGGTTCACAGGAAGAAAAGGAGAGAGAGAGAGAGGACGACATTAGAATCTATTAATTGAATATAATTGACAAAAGCATTTTTCCTTCTCGTAGATATGGAGAAGAATATGCTCACAGGCATAGAGAGAGGGAGAGAATGAAAGAAACATAAGCCTGTTGATGTCAAAAAAGCCATGCCGAATAGGCGGCACCGAAACAGCTATGCCAAAATGTCTCAAACCTTGTAGATGTCCCCTCATTGGCCGTGAGGTTTCTCTCCAAGATGTGTTAGTCAAAGGTTTATAAGCAATACACAGAAGCAAAGAGAAGCCAACAGACCTCTTTTCTGAGTGGTTTTGCTCCAATTCCTTATGGAATGAGAAAACATGGGGGCCACACCCATTGTTGAATCACAACTGTTAAAAATATTTGTACTGTTGTTGAATGTGATGGGGACAAGCTCCTCCAGTCTATTGAAACGTTCATATCACCACCACCACCACCACCAATACCACCACCACCACCACCACCACCATCACCACCACCACCACCACCATCATCATGATATTGGTTGTGGGAGATGTTGGAAGTTTTGATGGTGATGAAGTTAGTAGTGGTGGTTGGGGGATGGGCCAGTGGTGGTGGTGATAGCAATTTTAACTAGTGAGAGTAATGGTGGAAGGGATAATGTTGTTGTGGTGGTGGTGGTGGTAATAATAATAGTGCTGTCTGTATCACTTACTGGTGGTGGGGGTAATAACAGAAGTTGGGTGGTACCAGTACTTATTATAGCAGTTGTAGTACTTTTATTTGTAACAACAGCAGCAGCATTTTTTAGAATTTTATTTGAAGAAATCCTCTTTCCATTCAAAGTTTGGGACATTAATTCAAGACATTCGTATGATACTTAATCCAACAATTATATATCTGTAATCCAATAACATGCTCTCCCTCTCTCTCTCCCTCTCTTTTGTATGTGTGTGTGTGTGCATGTGTGTGTTGTGTGTGTGTGTGTGTAGATTTGGTGAAACAAATTGGAACATAGTTCTCAGGGAGATTCAGCATGACACACAAAATGACAAGGCTGGGCCTTTGAAATACGGGTACCACTCGTTTTTGCCAGCTGAGTCGACTGGAGAAATGTGAAATAAAGTGTCTTGCTCAAGGACACAACGTGTCGCCGGGAATCGAACTCATCACCAGGAATTGAATTCACAACCTTGCAACCATGATGTGAATACCCGAACCATTAAACCATCAAGTGTTAGAAGAAATGGTAAAAAGAGAGAACATCATTGATATTTGAAAACTTTTTAAAGTGTTCTTGTCTTTTGGTTTCTTCTTCTTCTAATGTCTGATTCTTAACATCCATCAAATTATATTCTTTCGACAAAATATCACAAAAACCCTTTTACTTTCGTTTTTCTATTGAAGAAAGCCAAATATTGTGGTTTATAACATTATGTTAAAAATAGAGCTCTTATATCTATGGCTATTTCTTTTGTGCATAAGCACATTTTAGCCATATTATGCATGTGTGTGTGTGTGTATGGGTGTGTATGCGTTTGTGTGTCTGTATGTGTAAGTTTAATGCACTTGGTACCACAATACCAGATGGAACACTATAGACATTTCAAGAATAAAAATTTTACTTTCGGTTTTGAAAAGTTCAGTGACTTGCTGTCTTTCTCTCTCTCTCTCTCTCTCTCTCTCGCACGCACGCACGCACGCACACACACACACACACACACACACACACACACACACACACACACACACACACACACACACATGCTTGTCTTCAACTGAATGGACATTCCTTCAATTGTTAAATACAAACTGTTTATATATACCCTGCCAATCATACTGTTCAATAACTGCAGTATAGAGTGATGCATTATATACATATGTATGTATGTATACAAATGGATACATATATATACACACATGTACATTTATATGTGTGTGTGTGTGTGAGCCAATGGTATGCATTCATCAAAATTCTTCATTTCAATGTTGGTGACTTCTCTGTGTAAAATATTTTACAAGCAAACATCACTGTTCAAAAACCAACAGAATATTCTTTTTTTTTTTTCAATTTTTTGTTTTGCTTTTTGTTTTTCATTTTTTCGTTTCCTGTAAAAATATCTTTTACTTAAAAAACAATTTCTATTCCTACCGATTCCCTGAATAGCCTTTTATTGAATTGGTAGCACCTAGAATGGCCGTGACTTCAATAACTTATTAAAATATTGAGTCATGTATTTTCCTGCTTGGCATCTAAAGAAGAGAGCTTTTAGAATTTTTCAAACTTTCCTGGCATTCATCCAATGTGATGGCTATTGAATGATGTAGAAAGTTCTTTCACTCAATTCTTCTTGTCTTTGATTAATGTTTGCTGGAAGCAATAATAATTATAACGGAGTATGCCACAGGCTGCTCTCCTATTGGAAACGCCAATTTCCTGTTGACATAGGCAGCAGTTTTTAAAGATTTCACACAAACTTTAAACTGTTATTTCTGCCATTGAATATGGAAGCAAGATTCTATAAGTGTTGCTCAGCTTCTTCCTTCGTCCCGCTCCATCCCGCTCCATCCCTCTCTGACCACCACTGCAGGTATCTTAGCAACCCCGTATCTTCTTCTCTTCCTTCGCATAGCTGTCATCATCATCTTAAATATACTCTGACTGTAATAATTTCATCTTTTGCACAAATTTTTTTCTTCTTGTGGTTATAGATGCAAGCATAGGTATGTGGTTAAGAAACCTGCTTTGCAACCATCTGGTTCTGGTTTCAGTCCCACTGTATAGCACCTTAGGCAAATGTCTTCTACTATAGCCCTGGGCCAAGCTATGTCTTGTTAGTGAATTTGGTAGATGAAAATTGTGTGGAAGCTTGTGTTTTATTTTGTACATATATACATATATATCATCATCATCCATTGTTCTAAATCCGGGTTTTGTCCCCATTAATAGGGGTGGCTAGATCTACCTCAATGCCGTAGCAACCGAGGTTGGCAGGTGCAGCCCACCCCAACTTTTGGGCTGGCTGGTGCTCATTCTCCCTTGTTATCATCAGGCTGTTTTGGAGCTGGATTTTCTACAGGTGAACAGAAAAACGTACATTGAATGCACAAATGGACGGAAAGCAGACACAGAAGGTCCCTAATTCTTCATCAGATGGTGTTACTAAGTTTCACACCATTAATGATAAAACTGAGATGCTTCTCATGCTGGCGGTGCCTGAGAAAATTGCAGAGAATATTGGACTGTGGCCAGCCTTTCTTTCTCTTCCTTTTTTTACACTGTCGCGTAGCTGACCGGTCGTAAATTCTCTAATCTCCACCAGCACTCATCTTGTTGTTTGTTGTCTTTCTGATCCTTTAGGATTGTTCTCTAAGTGTTACCCACCAACTGTGTCTTTTGAGCCCAGAGGTTATATTTTGCTCGTTTCTTATTTATTTCATCTTTGTCCTTCATCCATCGTCTTAAATTACATTTATTCACTTTCGTATGTCTACTTCTGTATCGCCTGGATTCCATGTATTGTTTGTTCTCGGTCTTATATTCTCCATAACTTTCGCAGCCACAGCCAGCACGGAAAGTGTCTCAGTCTTATCATTAATGGTGCGAAACCAAGTAATACCATCTGGTTGATAACTGATGACGAGTCATGCACCTTCTGTGTCTGTTTTCCATCAGTTTCTGCACTCAATGAATGTTTTTCCATTCGTCTGTGCATTCATTATATGTTTTTTACTTTTTGTTTGTGCAATTTTTTTCACTTATCATCATCATCCGTTTTCCATGCTGGCATGGATGGGTTGGACGGTTTGACTGAGGCCTGGAAAGCTGCACCATGCTCCAAGGTTTCTACAGCTGGATGCCCTTCCTAACGCCAGCCACTCCGAGAGTATAGTGGGTGCCTTTACGTGCCACCGGCACGGCAGTCGGTCAGGCGGCACTGGCATTGGCCACGTTCAGATGGTGCTTTTTGTGTGCCACCAGCACAGGAGCCAGTCATGCAGGCCTAGCATTGATTACATTTGGATAGTACTTTTTACGTGTCACTGGCACAGGGTCCAGTCAGGGAGTACTGGCATTGGCCATGTTTGGATGATGCTTTTTATGTGTGCCACCGGTACAGGAGCCAGTCAGGTGGACCTGGCATCGACCACATTCAGATGGTGCTTTTTACGTGCCACTGGCACGGGAGCCAGTAAGGGGTCACTGGCCACAGCTACAATATTGGTTTTACTTGACTCAGCAGCTCTTCTCAAGCATATCATAATCATCCAACACATCAGGGGTACTCTTAACTGGGCCAGACATGCAAGGCTGCGATCTCAATTTAGTTGCCGGGTCTTCTCAATCACAGCATATCTCCAAAGGTCTCGGTCTCCTGCCATTGCCTCTGTGAGGCCCAATGTTCAAAGGTCATGCTTCACTACCTCATCCCATGTCTTCCTGAGTCTACCTCTTCCACAGGTTCCTTCCACACACACACACATTCTCATCCATGTGTGTGGTTTTGTGTCAGTGCCTGTCTCTCATTGCCGCTTGACAACCAGTGTTTATGTCCCTGTAACTTAGCAGTTCAGCAAAGGGACTGATAGGATAAGTACCAGGCTGAGATCAATTTGCATGGCTAAAAATTCTTCAAGGCAGTGCCCCAGCATGGCCACAGTCTTGTGACTGAAACAAATAAAAGACAGAAGATAATTCATGCCTCCCGAACACCCCATTTTTATGTTTACTTACTTCAGTGCTTCCCTCTGGTGGAAATTTTATCAATTAATCAGTTGTTTAAAATCCTCTGTAAAAAAAATTTAAAAAAAGCAAAGAAACAAACCGAAAAAAAAACATTATCTAAACCTTTGCTTCATTAAAAAAAGTAAAATAAAAACATTAAAAAAAAAAAATCAATCAAGTGGGATTTTAAAAATTATTTTTAATGTTTTTTTTCTGTTTTGTATTTTTGCAAATATTAATTGCCACAAGTGTAATAGTGCTATCTGATCTGAAATGCTACTTGTGTGTGTGTATGTCTTTCTTTCTCTCTCTCTCTCTCTCTCTCAAATATCATTTTAATCCCACCAAAGGTTCGAGTCATTAAGCCGATTGTCTTCCACAATTTTCTCTCCACTTGCAGAAACCCATTAAATTCTTTCTCTCTCTTCATTATTGAATCAATCAAACATTTTCATTTATTTATTGGTATTCTTCATTTTTAGAAATTCTTATATTTTTTATATTTTTCTATATTCTTGTATATTTTTATTCAGGTTTTTTTTTGTATTATATTTTAAATTCTTATATTTTTACATTTTTTATTTACATGTGTTTATATTCTTAGATTTCTTTAACTTTCTTCTTTTTAATCATATATTCTTATATTCCTATGTTTTATATTCTTATATTGCAGTATTCTTATGTTTTTTTTTATATATTATCTTTATTGATGTTTTCACTCTCAAATCTGACCATATTATCTCATGTAAACAAATAGTTTGTTTTTTCTTCTTCTTTTTTCCCCAAGAAGAAATTTTCTCCAGAGTGAAACAAAATTCTTGTCATCAGTTAACTTGTTTGTTTCTAGATATTTTATATCTCAATATCTCTTGAGGGGTTTTGTTGTGTGTGTGTGTGTGTGTGTGTGTGTGTGCGCGCAAATCTTTCATTTATTGAAGAAATAATGTTAGTACAAACTTTTGATTTAAATTATTTTTTTGATGTTTTTATTATTATTTTTTTTCCTACTGTCTGCAAGCGACATAATTATCCAACATTTAGCTATTAATGTAGTGTAAAGCTGTCATTTTCTTCATTATCATCTTCATCATCAGCAGCATAATCATCATCTTCATCCTCATTCAAAAAAAAAAAAAAGAACTCAAACTGAAACCTGTGTGGTGATGATGGCTAATACAAAAAAAAAAAAATCAATTGTTATTTTCACTGTAAAAGTCTGTAAATGATTCTTGGTTTATATGCCATTAATTTAACATACATACCTCTATGCTCTGTAGCTTGATGGTCATGCTCTCCCTCTCTCACACACATAGAGTCTCTTTTTCTCTCTATCTCTCTTTCACTCTGTAATTCTTAGGCACAAGTTCAGTCCTCACCATACCCTGGTTGTCTCTTCAAAGCAAGGCCAAATGGCACAGCGCCTTTCTAAAGTGAGGAACTTTCAATGTCAAACCATTGGTTTTCTAGTATAATCACGTCAAGTTGATTGTGATGACATATTATATTCACTTGACTAAGTTGGAATGCAGTATCTGTAGTATATTTATGTGTGTGTGTGTGTGTG
>NC_068984.1:145423140-145425270 GCF_001194135.2 Octopus bimaculoides | reverse complement strand
ATCTGGTGGTCAATGCAGAAACTAGGGATAGATGAGTGGTTGGTAAGAGCTGTACAATCCCTGTAAAGGGATGCTGTCAGTGAGGTGCAGGTTGGCAATGAGTATAGTGAAGAATTCCAAGTAGAAGTAGGGATTCACCAAGGGTCAGTCCTCAGCCCCCTCTGATTCATTATAGTCCTCCAGACAATAACAGAGGAATTCAAGACAGGCTGCCTCTGGGAGCTCTGAGAGTGTAGTGACTAGAGTAAGAGTAGCTTGGGTAAAGTTCAGGGAGCTCCTACCTCTGCTGACAACTAAGGGCCTCTCGTACAGGATGAAAGGTAGACCGTATGATGCATGTGTGCGAACTGCCATGCTACACGGCAGTGAAATATGGGCTGTGACTGCTGAGGACATACGTGGGCTTGAAAGAAATGAAGCTAGTATGATCCACTGGATGTGTAATGTTAGTGTGCATACACGACAGAGTGTAAGTGCCCTGAGAGAAAAGTTGGGCATAAGAAGCATCGAATGTGGTGTGCAAGAGAGACGACTGCACTGATATGGTCATGTGTTATGTATGAACGAAGACAGCTATGTGAGGAAGTGCCACTCCCCAACTGTAGAAGGAACCTGTGGAAGAGGTAGACCCAGGAAGACATGGGATGAGGTGAGGAAGCATGACCTTTGAACGGAGCTTATGTCTCCATTGGGCCCTCACAGAGGCAATGACAGGAGACTGAAACATATGGAGATATGCTGTGATTGAGAAGACCTGGCAACTAAAGTAAGATCACAGCCATGCATGTCCGGCCCTGTTAAGAATACCCTTGATGCATCAAGCGATATGATATGCTTGAGAAGACCTGTTGAGTCAGGTAAAACCAATATCATAGCTGTGGCCAGTGCCCCCAGACTGGCTTCTGTGCCGGTGGCACGTAAAATGCACCATCCAAACATGGTTGCTCTGACTGGCTCCGATGCCAGTGGCATGTAAAAAGCACCAGCCAATCGTGGCCGATGCCAGTACCCCCTGACTGGCACTTGTGCCTCTGGCACATAAAAAGCCCCATCTAAATGTGATTGATGCCAGGCTCACCTGACTGGCTCCATTGTGGGGACACATAAAAAGCACCCACTACCAGTGGTTGGCGTTAGGAAGGGCATCCAGCTGTAGAAACCTTGCCAGATCAGATTGGAGCCTGGTGCAGCCTTCTGGCTTGCCAGCATTGTCAAACCATCCAACCCATGCCAGCATGGAAAGCAGACGTTAAACGGCAATGATGATGAGATATATATATATTTACACGCACACGCACACACTTACACACACACACACACACACACACACACACACACACACACACACACACACACACACACACACATGATTATGCAGCTATGTTTCATGTCTGAAACTGGATTAGCTTCTGTAATGGCCTTAACCATTAGCTATTACACTTTACTCGTCTATATCTCACATTAATCTTTATGGTTAGATTTCAGTTTCACATCTTATTGTGTAAACATTTTCTGAGAATATTGCAAATCTCTAATTTTCTCTTGAAATTTTTTAGAATATGTTTCCGATAAATCTTTTACCAAATGAATGTTGATAATCATTTCCATCTTCTTTGGCTTCAGAGGAATCTTTCTAACATCTCTCGAGATAAACAATAAAATAAGATTAAATTGCTTTGTTGTGTAAATCTTGAGATAATCACTGATCTTTAAAATATCCATCTGGACTAACTGAAATCCATTAGTTTTTCTTTCATAATGTTTGCAGTTATCGGAGATAGGTTTCTTTCATATATACATATAAATATATACACACACACACACACACACACACATATAAATATGTGTGTGTATGGATATATATATATATATATATATATATATATAAAATGTGTATATATATATATATATATATATATATACACACATTCACACACACACACACACACACATATATTTAGATATTTATATATGCACACATATATATATATATCTATCTATATATATATATGTATGTATATATCTATATGTATATATATATGTATGTATATATCTATAAGTATATATATATGTATGCATATCTATATGTATATATATATATGTATGCATATATGTATGTATATATATATA
>NC_068984.1:145419032-145423040 GCF_001194135.2 Octopus bimaculoides | reverse complement strand
TATATATATATATATATATATATATATATATATATCAATGTATGTATACAAACACACATAATGGAATTTCTCCAAATCCTCTCCTAAATACTTCCCATTTGTTCTTGCACAATCTCTCACAAACTATTTCTTGTCCTCTACAACCTCTTTGGAGTCTTCAGTAACAAATCCTTTTTCCTTTGCAAACATGATGTAACTGCCGTAATCCATTCTCACTTTGGTTCTTCTTCTTCCTATTTCAGTTGATGGATGCTGATATTGTCATTGAAAACCAAGACTTGTTTTCCATTCTCATCCAACAGAACAAGTAAGTGTTCATGGTTTTTTCTTTCCTGCTGGTGCTATTATCTGTCTGTCTTTGTGGTTTTTTTCAAGATGCAACACATGTTTGCAATAACCGTTCTGTTATTTCTAATTGCTTATGGTACGAAGGAACCTTGTCTTGTGCTATGAAGCAGCATTGTTTCATGTCTGCTAGTTCGCTTCCATATGTTTGGTTGTGGTAATCTGCCGACATGGTGTGGCGCTGTTCTTGCACTTCGTCAATTCATTTTCTAAATACGGGGAGCAATTTTTCCAATTTTGAGAGGAGGGGAAGGTTGTTACATCAACCTCAGCATCCGACTGATACTTACTATATCAAACTTTTAAAGAACGAAAGGCAAATTCGGCCTCTGTGGCATTTGAACTCAGAATGTAAAGTTCTGGAAGACATGCCATTCAGCGTTTTCTGGCATTGTTAATTCTTTTGCCTGCTTGTCACCTTTAGTAACTTACAAAAATGCATATGAGGTTCCCAGACTAGTTCTGCAGCATGCCAACAGATGGCAGCACATGGTTGGGTGTGCAGTGAAAGCTAGCAGTGACCTTCATGAGGCAGTGTGCTGAGTGACATCACTGTCTTTACTTCGTAATTTGTGAAGTTTGTGTTTCTGTGATCATGTGTCTGCTGTAGTCTGCAATTTTGCCATGGACAGGAACAAAGAACTAACGTGAACTTTTGTGCTAAACTTGGGAAGTTTTTTAATCCCAGTACTTATTTACATTTGACAGATATTTGTCATCTTGTTTGTTGTAAATAATGTACATAATTCCTCATCTCTTAAATATAGAACCGGTACTTATTCTATTGATATCTTTTGCCGAACCACTAAGTTATGGAGATACAAACACACACACAGATATACATGGGCTTCTTTCAGTTTCCATCTACCACATCCACTCACAAGTCTTTGGTCAATCCGAGGATATAGAAGACACTTGCCTAAGGTGTTATGCAGTGGGACTGAACCCTGCACCATGTAGTTGGGAAGCAGACTTCTTACCACCCAGCCATGCCAGCCCCTTTGAACTAGATTTTACTACATCAGCCATCTTTTGTATGTGTATAAGTAGTCAATGAAGATGAGACATTGTTAAGTTGGCGAGGGCAAAGGTATTAGAATGAAAGATAATTAACTGGCAAATACAAAGTACTTAATTACTTTATACCTTTGACAGTAACGATTGAAATAACCGGATTCTCACAACCATTTTCTTCTAAATTAGCAATTCCAGACCCATGTAGGGAATTTCTATGGAAATACAATAATTAGATATAATAAGAACAAACACACATTATTAACTTTCTTTCTATTATTTCTCCTATTATGTAAATAACAAATTAAAAACCTTATAAAATACAAAAAAAAAAAAAATTAATGAATAGAATTGTAATATCTTGAAAAACATAACTCTCTCTCTAATTTCTTCTTTTTTTTTTTTTTGGTTGTGAACAATAGCATTATTTTAATTGGTTGCATTACTTCTGATGTTAACGAACTATTGTTACTGCATCTTCATACTCACCGCCACCCTGCCATCCATCCCTAGCGTTTCCTTTCAGCTTCTCTAGATTTTGTTTCCTTTGGTTTTCAGACCCATTATTTCACCTCAGCTTAATGTATCAACCGACAGCCTCTACTCCAACTTCTGGTGTGGGATTAATGAACATGTAAGTAAAATATATTACCATTCCCATTGTTCTTGTGTTTAGTTTTTCTTCTGTTGTCTTGTGAAGTGTTTAAATAGTCATAGAACTCTGACAGACCAAAAGATAACCAACAAAGGACCAGCATGGAATGGAACTGATTCTGTTCATGATAGTCTTTGAGTTTTGTTTGCAGTGACTTTGGTGACTGGATAGTTTGGGAATATAATAGTAAATAGTGAAACCGTTGATGACTGGTACTTTTCTGGGTTATTTTCCTTCATCAGCACAGAATAATTGTTCGGCTCGAGGTGGTGCTACCAAATTCCCATTTGAAATATATAGTTTTCAAAGTGACAATTAGTCACTGATTTATGAATTAGAAAATTACTGTTTTTCAATCTCACAACGAGAGAAGGGAAATAACCTGGAAATCGCATTACACAGATGTTGTTTTGAGCTGAGTGGGGGTGCTAGATTCCTTTGTTTGAAAATATAAGGACACAGATCGTGTCGTATTGCCAACAGGAGATGATGTCTCCTGGGGCTTAATTACAGCACCATTCGTCCTAAACCAGGACTGCCATGTTATGTTGGCAAATAATCTTTACTCCAAAGAAATGTTGCTGAATATCTCTCATGAGATTTACAAATAGCGATGATGATGATGATGAACCAACAACTCTAAAATACAATCCATTGTCTTCTTGTATTTTTTTTCTCTCTCTTCAGGGATATTATCAAAGAACACCAGATTATGAACCAATCGTCCGGTGGCACAAACAGGGTTGCTTTGAAGTACCAATGGTTCATTCTGTCTACTTCATTGATATGAACCATGTTGGGGTGAAGAAACTGTCATTCAATAAAGCCCCACCTGAATATAAAGGGCCGTTTGATGATATCATACAGTTTGCTTTTTCTGCAAAATATGCCGGTAAGTCTTAGAATACATTCCAGTTGTCATAGCTAATTAGTGTGGGTTAACTTAATTACACATTAACAAGTTTGCTGGGGAAATGGCTATAGAATTGATTCATTTCTGGGCGATCTGAAAATAGCAGATGAAGAGACATCCAGCAAAAAAAATTTGCAATGCCTGAATCTATGTCATTTATTATGACATCAATCTCAATAGTCTTGAAGAGCCTTGGCTCTGTTCCCTCTTCCAGATTTTGCACAAAAAAAAAAAAGAAAATGGAAAAGTCTAGAACCATATTATCCACGGTGTGTTTGTGTGTGAGTTTGGTATTAAACATAGCACTCAGGTGTACACACACCAATCTGATACTTGTTAATAAAGAATAGAGTAGAATTTATGCAAAATAAAAAAAAAATAAAAAAAAGAACCTTAGAACCATTTACCAGTCTGAAGTCTGCTATTTTACCATATTTATGTCAATATTGTATTTTTTGCTTTGTGTTTTCAACAGGAATGTCGATGCATATCATCAACACAGAATTTTTTGGACATCTTATGGTTCCTTTAGAGTCAAAAGATACTTTAGAAGATGAAATTGAACAGTTTCTGCACATTAAACTGGAAATGATTGGTGAGTCTTCTCCCATGCTTGCAGCAACTTTGCTTTCTCAGGTTACAAAAGTATCACCTTTGGGATTAGGAGGAAGAATTTGTTGATTTCAGCAGAACCACGCCAAAATCAAAGATGTCCACTCACTGTACGCATGCATACATGTACATATATACATGTATGTGTATATACATAATATATATATATCATCATCATCATCATCGTTTAACGTCCGCTTTCCATGCTAGCATGGGTTGGACGATTTGACTGAGGACTGGTGAAACCGGATGGCAACACCAGGCTCCAATCTAATTTGGCAGAGTTTCTACAGCTGGATGCCCTTCCTAACGCCAACCACTCAGAGAGTGTAGTGGGTGCTTTTACGTGTCACCCCCACGAAGGCCAGTCAGGCGGTACTGGCAACGGCCATGCTCAAAATGGTGTCTTTTATATATGTATGTATATATTTATATATATGTATATATATATATATATGTATGTATCTAT
>NC_068984.1:145405551-145415861 GCF_001194135.2 Octopus bimaculoides | reverse complement strand
AAATATGAATGAAAAAATTATGAATGAAAAAATTAAGAATGAAAAAAATTCTAAAGAATAAAAGATTAAACTTTATATATATATACTAAGTTTAAAAAAAAATATCTTTAACGATATTATAAACAATAAAGACTAATTATTAATCAAATATTATTAATCAAAAATAATCTAAAATATATCAACACTATTCAAATCGAAGTTCTAATATTATGTTGAAATGAAACTATAACTTCTAAATAATTTAGTGTTAAATAAGTTATCTATTAAAAATAATCTTTAAAAAACCAAATGAATAATATAAAAAACAAGAATACATATTATTTTCAAATA
This sequence comes from Octopus bimaculoides, assembly GCF_001194135.2. Lineage (NCBI taxonomy): Eukaryota > Metazoa > Mollusca > Cephalopoda > Octopoda > Octopodidae > Octopus > Octopus bimaculoides. Next base: position 145,415,531 of record NC_068984.1, on the reverse strand, counting down.
GTAGAAAATCTTTAGCAAAGTCAAAACAGTACTTCTCCATATTTTTCTGATAGAATAAGAATATTAATAATTTGGAGAAGAACCACCAAGATGCAATTCAAACAATGAAGGAGATGAGACACCATCAAGAAAAAACTTATCTTTAAAATACTGATTTAAAAACTATAAAGTCTAAAAGAAAAGTTATAATCCATAAAAACTATAAAATATTAGATTAAAAATTTAATTCAATTCAGTAAATTTATAAAAAAGAAAGTGTATAATAGACTATGCGTGTTTCGTGGCCAAATAATTGTGGAAAAGATCTGTGCAATTTACAATAAGTCGATCAAGATAAGTTCCACTTGAAAAGAGGACACTCATCAAGTCTTGAAAATTCAAAAAATTCAAAGAACCTATTCTAATATTTAAGAATGAAAATAAAATAGGAAAAAGTAGAAATATCTGTACCTTTAGGAAAGCAATTATTAGTACAATAGATAAAATGTCAAGGTTTTACAATAAAAGTCATTTGTCATGTTAAAGGCATAATTCGTATAATGAAGAAATATTTTCTGTGGATTAAGAATTGGAAAATATATAGAAAATAGTTATTAACTAATAAATGAATACGGATGTTTAATAGTATTAATTAAAAGAACAGCATCACTTATCTTATCAAAGATTCCTTGTAGATTGTCACAGTCTACAAGGAGTCTTCAATAAGTGACCGTCTCTGCAATTCCATTGACCACAACTGAAAATTCCAGCCAATAATCAACTCATTTGTAATAAACACACATCAAGGTTTAGCCCAAATGCAACTTACACAAACACACACGGTATTTACTTGTGTGTGTGTGTGTGTGTGTGTGTTTACATACATTCTAATTCACATTTTGTTTCTTGTTTCAGTTATCGAGCCCCGACTCCGTCCCTCTCGTTTCATTTCTTTCCAACCAGTTAAAAGTAGCAAACTTGGCTTTGATCAGGTAAATATTAACACCACACCGCACCGCCCGCACCACACCATACACTAATCTCTACCACAACACTGCTCTGCATCCCAGTACACCTCAACTACTACATCAACAACACCATTTCATGTAGTTGTGAAGTGACCATGTCAACCACACAGTCATAATGTAAAATAATGTTATTTCTTGTCTATAGTTAGATGTATGAGTGTTGCTCCTGCTCCTGCTGCTGTTGCTGAGTTAATTAAGTAATTAACACTAATCTAGCTACTGCTAAAATCTCTGTGATTATGTTTGAAGAATATTATTGGACCGGGTGTTTATTATACTTTTTCTTCCTCTGATATAAAGTATAATAAAAGAGGTGGTCACAAATCTTTTCATCTTGCTTTCTTTTTCCTTCTCCTGATGTCGGTAACAAGCATGGATGTTCTTTATCACTGATTGCATCCAGAAAATAGAAGCTGGAGTCTTCATTCCAGTGATAGACATCTTTAGACTACAGAGATTATTTAAATATTGAACAGAAACATGGAATAGCAAACATCTCTCTCTCTCTCTCTCTCTCTCTCTCTCTCACACACACGTTCTGAAGAATATCCCTTCTCTTGCAGATATATCTCATTAATTTGATCCGACGTCCACAAAGAAGACGGAAAATGCTTATGTCTCTGAGAGAACTTGGCATTGAAATCTTTATTTTGAATGCTGTTGATGGAAAGTATGTCATCAGTTTTTCTTTCATCATCATCATCATTGTTCTCCATCCATTCATTATTTGTGTGTGTGTGTGCACGCACATCTTTGTGTCTGTGTTTGTCCCCTATAAATGCTTGACAACTGGTGTTGGTGTGTTTTATGTCCCAGTAACTTAGCAGTTCAGCAAAAGAGAGTGATAAAATAAGTATCAGGCTTTAAAAAATAAAAAGGTCTTGGGGTCAATTCATTCAACTAAAAATTCTTCGAGGTGTTGCCCCAGCATGGCCACAGTCTGAAACAAGAAAAAGATAAGGGAACTGAAATGACCTGGTCAAAATGCTGGCGGCAGAGTGAACTTCAGTAAAGTTCCTCCCAAGACCAAGGTGGTTGTATTAAAACCAGGCAACAGAGGAAGTCTGCTGTGCAAAAATGGAAAGTCTGCGTCTCTGATGAACTTCCACACAGTTTCCATGTATTAGATTTCACTCTTAAGGCCTGACTTGATTTCAGGCTATGGCTGGAGAAACTTGCCTAAGGTGCTACTCAGTAAAAATAGACACAAAACCAAGCAGTTGCAGATGAAAACTTTCTAAGCAAATTTCTCAGTTACAGACTTCTGAACAAGTGGTTTGCTATGAGGTTATTCCACTTCCTAGAAATAGCAGCCAGTTTCTCTTCAGACTTCACCTTGCTGTATTTCAAATTGAAAACACGTTAGATAATATAGTCTTATATCTGAATATAAAACGTGAAGGTCATGCCTGGGATATACATTTGCTAAATCAAATAATTCTATTTTAACCCCCAAGCCAGCAGCTTTGAGGAGAGATGTGGGGCTAGGTCAATACCACCAACCCTAGCACCTGACCGGTACTCTATCTTATGGATTCCTGGGGGATGAAAGGCAAAGACTAACCTCGGCAGGATTTGAACTCAGAAATAAATACTGCAAGGCATTGTGCCCATTGCTATAATGATTTTTCCAATTCCCCCATTGTCTGTTGGATCGAACGACAGCCAATAATGATGGTCGGTCTGTAATAACCGAGGAATTTGTTTGTTTGCAGAACTTTGAATGACACATATCTGAAGCAGTTAGGTGTGAAGCAGCTACCTGGGTATGCAGATCCTTATCACGGAAGGTGAGTCCTATTTTTCACCTGCAGTTATTTTCTTGATTTTATTTTAGGATCTTTTATGATATACAGAGATGACTGCAGCCAAAAAGAAACAAAATTCCAACCAAAACTCCAGTTTACAAAGAATCTGCCCAGAACATGCTGGTCTGGTCATCAGATGTCCCGTTTGCCTGGCTTTGAAGGGTTTGACAGGAACTGAGGGCTCCCAGGGGGCTGCATCAAGCTCCAACATCTGCTTTGGCCTGGTTTCAATGGCTGGATGCCCTTTCTAGTACCAAATACTTTACAGAGTGCACTGGGAGCTTTTTATCCATGGCACTGGCACCAATGAGATCACCAGGTAGCTTGCACCCCATGTCTCAGTTCTTTAACCTCTCTGTGATAACTCACCAGTATGACATAGGCCAGATATCAGGGGGGAAGAATATCTTTTGGATCCATGTGTTTATGAGTACATTTTATTCAGCATTAGTAACACCGGCTCCTCTGCAGGTAAGTACGTAAAAAACACCCTTTGAGCATGGTCGTTGCCAGAACTGCCTGACTGGCTCCTGTACTGGTGGCACATAAAAGCACCCACTACACTCTCGGAGTAGTTGATGTTAGGAAGCGCATCCAGCTGTAGAAACTTTGCTAGAACAGACTGTAAAAGATTCCATTTATTTGTGGAGTGCAACCTGAAGAATTCAACCAGGATTTGGCCCTCGCTAAGCAAACACAAATATTCTCAGTTCTGTGGATGTGCAAATGGGACTCAAGAACTGATTTGTTTTCTGTAGTAGAGCACTTTCCAGAATTGTCCACTTTTCATATACTGTAAAACCCATTTTTTATTTTTACTGGCCAAGAAAAAGAGGTTGTGAGAACTGATTTCTGTGTGTTCAGAATGCATGAGAAGACAAAGCTTTACTCCGTGCAGTTAAGGTTTTGTTTGATTGTTGTTGTCGAAGAATGACTCATCTTTTGTTTGGTCTTTAATGATAGTTCTTGTTATGTTACAGGCAGATGACAATGGGAGAAATCGGCTGCTTTTTAAGTCATTTTGTCATATGGAAAGATGTGAGTAGTTGTTTGAAAGTGGCCTCGGCCAAAAACCACTTCTTTCTTACCCTCAACACCAGAAAACATCCAGATACGATCACCCACCACACAGCAACACACACATACTCCCTCATCTCTCACACAAAGGGTGAAACACTGGGAATTACATACAAAACATCCACATTGTTCACAACACACATTGAAGACATTCAGGAAAACCCGCATCAACTGTATATTGCTCTATTTTACCATTATCACTGAGATGTTTAAATGGAAAGATGTCTCGTCTCTTTTTGTAGGTTGTCGACAATAATTACAGGAAAGCCCTTGTATTTGAAGATGACGTACGGTTTGAAATATTCTTCCGACAGAAACTTGAAAAACTACTTTATGAATGTGAATATATTGTCAGAAACTGGGATCTCGTGTATGTTGTTGATTCTGTTTTCTTCCTTACTATTATTCTTTGGAATAATATCTTTAAAAAGGGATAACATGGTTTTAAAATTCTAAATCAAGGGAACCCTACTATCCTTAGAATAAGGACCACATGTTTTTAAATTTTAAATCAAAGAGACAGCATGTCTTTCAGAGAAGTTGGCAAGGTTGTGGCTTGGGGTGAGGAAAATTCAGTGCAAATTCCTACATGAGATGTCTTATATGACCAACTGAATGTCTGCCCCATGGGTTACTGTTGAAGTTTATATGGTGACCTTTGTGCCCCACACTCCTGTTTACTATCTCCTTTACAATAAGAACATGACAATTTAATGTTGACATCACAAAATACCGAAATACTTTCATCATTCTTTCGCTTGACAGATCTTCACTTTGATATTTTACATTCAACAAATTTACATAGAATTATTTCAACTATCTTAGTTTAAAAGTAACTCACCATTTATAGATACAATCATAGGGATTTCATTCTTGATTTAATAATCTTCACTCTGATATCTAGTATGTGCCCCTGGATGAAATGGTTTTCACACTTTGGGATTTGCTTCTTAATGCCAAGTAATCACCTCAGAACCGTTTCCTAAACAAAAACTGCTAAAATGACTTTTGTCTGCCTCTGATGTATTCTTAAACACAGCACATCCATAAGTGATTTTTATCTTAAGACAAATGCCACAGCAAATTTGCCTTTATTTCTGTTGCATGTAATGGACTGAAATGGAATGTCTCTTTACTCTAAGACACAATACAATGTCTGCAACTAGTTGTCAGTTTGTAAGCCAACACTTTTACTATAATAAAGGGATCCTCTATGTAGTCCCTCAACCTGCTAAAAATAGAGCTGCTAAATCTCCTTTAAATCACACACTATCAAAAGAAAAAAAAAAGGAGGGTACAATGGAAAATTGGACATTTTGTGGATTAGTCATGGTTGGACTATGTTTAATTAGGACTGAGCTGAGGCTGGACAACAACAGCAGCAGCATCAGCAACAAATGTTGGAATGTATGGAATTCAGGAATGTGCTTTTGTCTTTCAGATATCTTGGCAGAAAAAGATTATTTCGAAAACCAGAACCTGATGTACCTGGCACAACAATGTTGGTTTGGCCCAACTATTCCTACTGGACGTTAAGTTACATCTTGACCCTTGAAGGGGCTCAAAAGCTGCTGGATGCTGACCCCTTGTCCAAAATGATACCTGTTGATGAGTATATTCCTGTCATGTTCGACCGACATCCAGAGTAAGTCTTTTGTTTTGGTCATTTTACAACTTCCATTGTAACTTACTGCTACATAATGCTGCCACTACTACGACTGCTACTACATGAAGGTGCATTGCTTTGTGGTTAGTCTTGCCCTCACACTCGTCAGATCATCATTTAATGTCCGCTTTCCATGCTGGCATGGGTTGGACGGTTTGACTGAGGTCTGGCAAGCCAGCAACTGCACCAGACTCCAATCTGATCTGGCAAGGTTTCTACAGCTGGACGCCCTTCCTAACGCCAACCACTCCGAGAGTATAGTGGGTGCCTTTTTATGTGCCACTGGTACGTGAGCCAGTCAGGTGGCACTAGCATCGATCACGTTCGGATGGTGCTTTTTACATGCCACCGGCACGGGAGCCAGTCTGGAGGTACTGGCATCGACCACAATCGGTTGGTGCTTTTTACATGCTACCGGCATGGGAGCCAGTCAGGCGCACTTGGCATCATGTGTTCAATTCCCAGCCTAGGCACTGTGTTGTGTTCTTGAACAAAACACTTCATTTCACACCATTCCATTTACTTACAAACACACTCGTGGGAATATAGAATATACAAAAATGCATATAAGGCTGTGCCCCAGCATGGCCACAGTCCAATGGCTGAAACAAATAAAAGATACAAAATGTCAAACAAGCACAAACTGGGAAACACACGAAACGTCTTCACTCGCTCAAAACACTGACTTTTGTTAGTCTCCTTAATGCTGTCAATAGTTATCTCCCTTTAACTGCCTGTCACTGAACATGTCATCAACAGATTGCCGAGTTCACATCTTAATAGTTGATAGGCAAACAGCTTCTACATCGGCTGCTGCGTACAGCTCACGACTGGCCCCAGAGGGACAAGTGTATATCAAGGAAGTCGTCAGGGGATCGATCGTTCAATGAGCTTGTAACATAAGGCGGTGGATTTTATGCTGATACCAAATATGCGCTTATTCTATATAACTGCTCTTCAATCTTTCTACTGCTTTACTATATTACTGTTATGATAGTTTCACCACTATACTATGTCACTACTATACAAATACCATTATCTAACCACTATACTATAATGGCACTTGGGAAAGAGCTGGCAACACCTCAGCTTCCTGTGCTAAGGATACGGTGAAGACATTGGCAGCAGAATGTTGGATAACTGACAAGGCAGAAGAATCCAAGACCAACAGCTTGAAGATTATTACAGCTAAAGAGAATTTATAAGGGGTCAAAGAAAGCAATTGACCTGGGCACCCTTATTCTTATACAAATTACTTCAAGGGATGCAAGAACATATTGAAAGCCAAATCAAACTTATGAAATAATATACATATTTATAAAATTAAACTTCATAGAATTAGGAAATAAATGTCAGGGTAGATGGAGCCAAAATGAGTAATTAATGTGTAATTATTATTTAGAAATGGGGAAAAAATCAGTATTTGGGCAATTTTTAACCCATGTAGCACATCTGAAGAATTTCACAAGTTTGTCACAACTCACACTAGATATCACTATTATAGATATTATGATAAGGAATTTTCGAGAGGGAGAGTAATGTTTGTTGGTTGTTTGTCTTTTATGTTTGCAGAGATGAATGGAAATCCTTTTTCTTCCCCCGCAATTTGGTCGGACTATCGGCAGAACCATTGCTTGTGTATCCAACACACTACACTGGAGAAGCAGAGTATTTGTCTGATACCGAAGACTCGGATCTGATTGAAGGTGAAGAGGAAGAGGAAGATGAAAACGAAATTGCCGCCGCTGGTCTCAATGTTGAAAGTCCCAAAGTGGAACTGTAAATACTAAACATATAACACACACACGAATGCACACACACACACACACACACACACACACACATGGCTTATAAGAAGAGTTGGGTCCAGCCAGTAGTTGGGCCCAGTGCCTGAAGAGCCAAGAAGGGGTACAAGAATATCTGGCTTCTCCCTAAAAAAAACAAAAAAAATCTTAGCCATCTTGAATTTTGAGAGAACTCCCCCCATCCTAGGGCAGAAGAGTCTTGTTCCCTTGTTCTAGTTTGCTAAATTTCTCTTGAGGCTTTGCTCACACACACACACACATGTATATGCACACACACACACACACACACACACAAATATTTAGTATTTCATTTTTACAAGGAAAACGCTGACAGTTGCCTTGAAATATTGGATTAGTATTCATCCGGATTGATGACAGTTACTAACCTCCAACTTTAATGCCGCTGTCACCATTTCCTTGTAAAAGCCAAAACATAAAATAAAATATGGTTCTCTACTGAAAGGAAGAGATGGGTTCTTCAAAATAATGTTTGACTATTTTTATATAGAGTTACACAAACATTGATATTTTATAAGCCACACAAGTATACCCATTCTAAAACATACTTACACACACACACACACACACACACACACCTATACATAAACACACAAATTACAGCCGCTTGGAAAACTAATTTTGTTATGAAAATGTTACTATGACAACAATCATTTATAATAAGATTATAGTTAAAACTACAGAGATAAAAGAAAAAAATTCCTGAACCCCCGAAAGAGTTTTGCCCTCATCCCTATCCCAAACGACCTGTACAAAAGCCACCATAAATAATAATCAGTTATTTCTATTCTAAAATATTAAATTTCTTTGTATCAAAGTCATTGATATTTTTATACCAAAGTAAACTCATCACAGTTCAGGTGAGAAAAATGAAAAAAAATTCATTTTCAGCGGCGTTTTTTTTTTTTCTTTTTTTTTGCTTTTTTTAAAAAATCCCACAGACTTTTGGACTTTCAAAACATATTCTGATCCCCACCGCCACGACCTCTCCACTGAAAAAAATGTTTTTTAAGAAAAATTGCTTTTCTTTTGCAGTCCAGACTTTTTTTCTTTTGGAATGTTCTGCCATCAAATCATGTCATTTTCCTGTTTTTTTTTTTTTTTTTTTTTTTTTTTTTTTTATATGTTAAAAAAAAAAAAAAGATTTTATTTGCTTAAAAAAAAGAAATCTTATGTTAATATTGCTTGATGCTTCTTTCGATAAACTGATGAGAAAAATCAAGGATTTTTTTTTTTTTAACTATGTCCTTAGTTCCAGTGGCTAAGATCTATAATTGGTCATTTTCAGCAGTTGTCTGTTTACTTAATTTCCTTCTCTCTCTCTAAATCAATAAACATTTTGTATTTTTATTGTTTAAATTATATTTCAACAAATCATCTTTAGTGTTGCATTCTTTTCTACCAATCAATCACATTAATTTCGTTATGTCTCACTAACCCTCAACTCTAATATCAAGAAATTTATTGCAAAAGCATTGCTTGAAAATGTCATTTTTCATTTAATCACTTTTGATTGTGTTTACCTTTGTGGTCAAGTCATGTGATCTTTAACATACTTATCCTTTCTGCTAGATCTTTCCTGTTGACCATAGGACAAAAGTGGAAGAGCCTTACTCTACTCCCTGTTACAAAAAAATGACCTGCACTGCTATAGCGTTTCACTAGTGTCTTGTACTGCTGGCCATACTTCAATACCAGTAAGAAACCAATAAGATCTTGATTTACTGAGCTTTAGATACAGAAATTGTGCTATGAGTTGAAGATTTGTGTTTCAATGACACATTTTTCACAATTCTATTGAAAAGAAGCACCTCTCTAGCTCCCTTTCTGTTGTGATTCTGATTGAGATTGTGACTAAAGTATAAAGCTGTATGTAACCATTTCTTGACCTAGTTGGAGAGATCTTAATCAAGTAACCGCTGTTGTGATGACACAGCTTCTAATAGCTTGGCTTTGATAGTAATAAACTCTCAAATGCATGGTTAACAGCATTGGTTGATGTCAGCATGGATCAGCAAAAAGTTTGTTTGCTGAAATTATAAACAAAACCATTGACTTTTGTTAGATTTATTGATCTGGGTACTTCTGGCTGATGAGATACATGTTGGAATTGTGTCCTAGAATTCTTTGTTCTAATGAATCGAGTGTGTTATGAACACATTGCCATTGCAGAGAAGGAGCTGTTCTCCTGTGACAAACACAACAGGGATTAACATATTTGCATTCAAATCTGCCAGAATATATTAAGAATAAATGTGAAATACCATTTGATCATTTTTATCTTCTAATTTAACTACAATACTTAACAGTAGTAATTAGTATAGATAATTAATAAATAACTATTAATGCTATAAAATAGTAAAATATCACAACAAATACATCATCAATTCTGATTCTTATTCAACTAACAAATCATCAAAACATTTTTAACCTTCCGGAAATTCTTCAGCCATAAACTATTTCTTGCCAAATATTATTTATCATCCATAAACAGTCAACTTTTTTTCTTTTAAGATATTCTTTCATTGATTCTTTTCATATTTCTACTGAATTCTACTTCATTCTGGTTTGTATCATTTTATTTTAGTTTTACTTAAAA
>NC_068984.1:145398449-145405252 GCF_001194135.2 Octopus bimaculoides | reverse complement strand
ATGTTTAGCCCCCTGTGAGCAACAAAGAATTATATATATATGTGCCATTAAGATATTGCGTCTTTTAAAGTACAAAAATCACCTCAAAACACCCTCAATCTACACAAGCTGCATCCAGACATTATATCTGGCAGAGGGTGCATCGATATAGCAGACACGAGGTGCATCAAGACACCACACCTTACATCAAGGGGTTCTGAAATATCACCGGAAAGTGATGCAACCCTCCCTCCTCCTCCACCCAATAATTACAAGGGTGAAATGGATATAACCATTGAAAAATAATTGGTTATCAGGAAGGATTTGATCTCATTTCATGTCAGTTTATTGAATGAATTGATATCCCTGTGTGATATGCTAGAGTAAAGGATAGCCTGGTTACTCCCAGAAGTCTTCAGTCTATGAAATGCTCAGTGTCCTTTAATCAGAATTCCAACCGAAAAGTCCATTAAATATAGTCACGTTGCTGTTAATGGGTGTTCAGTAGAGAACGACATATTTCATGTAGCAAGACCCCCCTCCCCCCACCCCACCTGAAAAATATTGATTGATTTAAATCACACCCTTAAGAAAGAAAAAAAAGTAAATAGCGTAATTTTGTTTTCTTTCTGCTATAGGCACCAGGCCTGAAATTTTATGGGGCAAACACTAGTTTATTATATTGATCTCAATGCTTAAATTGTATTTTATCAACTCCGGAAGGATAAAAGGCAAAGTTGACCTTGGTGGAGTTTGAACTCTGAACATAAAATCTGAAGAAATGCCACTAAACATTTTGTCTGGTGTGCTAACAATTCCACCAGCTTGCTGCCTGATTATAGCTTAATTAATTACTGGTTAATCCTTATTGTGAAAGACAAGGTAGACAACTCTGGAATTCAAACTAAAAATTAAATCTGAAAATGTAGCTTGAGGTGTGAAGGAGGATGTTTAAGTATGAGGACAACTCTGGATGTGTTTCGTTTGTATTTAGGCCTCTTCAGCAAAATATATTCTTATTTACTTCCCAAATCTTATGACTTGAGAAAAAGTTATGATTTGTAAGAGGGGAAACATTCCCTGATTTGACAATTTAAAATGAATTACTGGGGAACATTTTCCAGAGACTCCTTCTGCATGAAGTACACATAGTTAAGTTGAGGCTATCATACTTAATGTAGTAACACCCAGCCCCACTACCAAATGATTGATTTATTATTAGGTTTAATGATTCTTGCAAAGAAAGGCAAGGGAGAGAACTCATCCAAATCCAATGTCGAATGAGGTGGAAGTTTGCAGTGTAGTGGTGGTGGTGAGAGGGTTAGTTTAAAGGAAAAAGGATGAAGTGGTTTAAGATCATTTTAGGGATCAAAGATTAGGGATGAATACTGCCTTGAGTTTGATTAATGCTTAGTTTGAACAGTTGCAAGTTTGTGGCTGTTTGAAAATGTAGATAGCATGCATCTGTATGGAATTACATGTACTAACTCCTTCCAACCTCTGGCCCACTAGGTGCCATGTCCTCTCCCCTTATTTTTATACCACTACTATCAGTCATACAAGCAATGTTATCCGTTTCCAGTCTTCCATGAGAAACATCCTCTGGCTGTGGGGAAATATTACTCTTGCCTGGAAACAGGCGAGAGTTGGTGACAGGAAGGGCATCCAGCTGTAGAAAATCTGCCTCAACAGATTCTGTCTAACCCATGCTAGCATGGAAACATGGATGTTAAATGATAACTATACAAGGGTCCTTATGGGACACAAAACATAAAATAAGAATAGCAAATTAAAGGAAGACAGAGATTCCTAGTATGGTATTAATCTCAGTGAGAGCAGCTTGTGGAAGAAGATAATGGCCTCTGCTCCTCAGAGGTTGTTGATTTCATATCACTTCCATTTGTGTGGTCTTGACTCACTTGTCTATCCTCCTCCTGTCAATCGTATTGTGTCACCACCTACACCAGGCCCACACTAACCCCTAAACCCATTCCTTCCTATCACCACTTATACCAGGCCCACATTAAAGCCTAAACATTCCTTCCTGTCACCACCTACGCTGGGCCCACACTAACCCCTAAACCCGTTCCATCCTGCCGTTCCTCCCTAGATCATTGTCCCACAGGTATTCCTCTCCCACCCATTTTTCCTCCTATACACATGAAGCATTATCCGTATTCATCCCACAATATCTAAAGGGGTTTGCGAAAGCTGTGGGCACGACCCTTGCTCCAGATCAAACCAATAAAAATGTAATTAAAAATAAAAGTTTTGACAAAGTTCTTTGAAAGAGAGATTTAAGGTGTTTATTGTAGGATGAGGTCCAGTGGGGAGTAAGGCACAACATGGGTAACAACAGAGGTGGTATGAGACCGGGTGGAAGTACCTGCCAAAGGCCTTAGTTGTAAGTCAAATAGAAGTTGGCCCCTAGGCATGTGGACTTGCTCTGGTGTCATGTGAACCAGTCTCCCAAACTTACTTTCAGCAGGGTTTGAACCCACAATGTAAAGGGCCAGCATAAAATATCACAAAGCTGTCTGGCACCTGAGAGGTTCTGGCAACCCACGTCCCACCATACTAATAACATTAGTTTTAAGGGGTTTTGTGGTGTTGCAAAAAGGTTAGCAGCATGGCACATGGCCTTATGGTTAGGGTGTTGCATTCATGATCACAAGATCATGGTTTCAATTCTTGGACTGGATGGCAGGTGTTCTTCAGCAAAATCTTTCCTTTCATATTGCTCCAATCCACTCAACTATGCTAGACTGGCAGCCGATTCAGAGGAAATATTGTGATCTCTGTCCCTTACAAGCCATGGCTGACCAATCCTATGAATCGTAGGACTTGAGACAGTAATATCCAGTGGGTGATCACAATGAAAGGGTTTGTTGCTATTTAGAGGTGAATTATTCTTGAGAAGGGTTTATGTTTCATACAATCTTAACAATGGGTGCCAGGTATGAGGAGACATTGTTTGGAAGATTTACTATAAAAATTAAAAAAAAAACTGAGGAATATTTCCACAAAGAAACCGATATTAATTCTATAAAATTTTTGGAAAATTGTTTTTTTATTTAATTAATTAAAAAAGATTGGATCGGGGGCTGGGAATATTTACTGATTTGCTAATATGTCACGGAGGTAAAAGTTTGGAATCTCACAACAACGTTTTTTTCTTGTATTTTTGCTTTTGCTCAAAATTCCTTCCTTTGGTCAAATATGTCTTTTTCTTGTCAACTGCATGGAAGCATTTTAATGCAATATTGCCAAAAACTTTACAAAATTGCATTGCAGCATGTGCACTGCATCACATGACTTTTGTGATGTGCATTGCAACAAGTGCATCGTATATATGAGAACAGTATTTTTTCTTTTACATCCTGTTAATGTTTTTACTTTCATTTTGTCAGTTTTGTCTCTTATGATCAAGATTAAGTATTTTTCACTTTGAAATTTATGTTTACATCTCCCTAATTTTAGTCATCAAATCAGGGACCAGCTCTGATTCATATTCCTGAATAAAAATCTTAATGACATCTTTCCTGCTCCTCTCCCTCCCTTTTCCCCAACTGATGCATATAATTCCCCTACGGCCATGTAACTCCCCATACAGCAAGATAACTGTTCCTGTCCCCTCAATCCTACTTTAACTTCTCATCACCTGACACAAAGCCATCACCCTCAATACTTCTCCCCCACCGTTGAGCAGGGTTTTGTCTTGCAAAGTTACATGGTCACATCACTGGTGCGGGTGCCATGTAAAAAGCCCCCACTAGCACTCTGTAAAGGGGGGGCTGATGTTAAGAAGGGCATCCAGCCATGGAAAGCATGCTAAAATAGATATTAGAGTTTGGTGCAACTCAATCCATGGCCAGCTTGGAAAACGGACATTGGATGGTGTTTCTGTTTACTTACAGTAAATAATTTAGCAAATAAGTAATTGAACAACTCATGTCCATAAGTTCCCCCCCCCCCCACATCCCAGTTTCTCTCCCTCTCCCCTCCCCCCACATCACATGATGAGTCACGATTTCCAATATATTCTCCAGCAATTTACAATCATGTTTTCAACATTTTCTTTCCACAGTTCTCTTATTTTCAGATATTTGGGTATTTTTGCTTTTGTCTTACATTAAATATGTGCATATATATATATGTGTGTGTGTGTGTGTGTGTGTAAAAAATATGTATATGAATGTATACATTTATGTCTATATCTATGCATGTACACACACACAATGTATGCATGCTACTGTGTCTGTATTTGGCTCTAAACACTACAATAATTTCAGACAGACCCTTTGTTACATATATCAGCAATATGTTGATTATGGAAACATTGCAATTAATATTTTCAGTTTTTATTAGAATTTAACCCCTTCTAATAATTACACCAACAGGTCCAGTGCCAAAGACCAAAGAGAGGAATTAAATTAATATTTCCATCTCTCCTTTTCTGTCTCTCCCTGCCTTTCTCTGCCAACAGTCTCAGTCTGCTGATGACATTAATTCCAGCCGAGTTTGTCAACCGTTCCCTAATTTTGCCGTAATTTTCAATTGATTTATTTCAACCTTAAACCACAGAAAATTAATTCCAAGAAATAAAAAAAATTAATCTAATGCATTCACAGATAAATTAGCAAATAAAATGTGTGACATCAGAATTCAGAAACTTTGAGCAAATGGGAAATAATTCATTTTTAATTGTAGAACTCAATGTAGATAATCCTATTTAATAACAGGTGTGTGGATAGTGTGTTAAGAAGCTTGCTTCTAAACTACATGGTTTGGGGTTCAGTCCCATTGCATGGCACTTTGGGCAAGTGTCTTCTGTAGCCCCAAGCCCCATTTATCAACCAAAGCCTTGTGAGTGGACTTTGTAAACAGAAACTGAAAGAAGCCCCATCATATATCTGTATGTGTCTGTGTTTGTTCCCTTACCAGTGCTTGACTGGTGTTGGTTTGTTTACGTCCTCCATAATTTAGTGGGTCTGCACAAGAGATCAATAGATTAAGTGTCAGGTTTAAGAAAAGAAAAATAAGTACTGGGATCAATTCATTCAACTAAAACCCTTAAAGGCAGTGCTGTAGCATGGCCACAGTCTAAAGACAAATAAGTGAAAGATAAAAGGAAAGATAAATATTAAGTTAAAAATTAATTCCCAAATCTCTCAGTTTCAAAATTCTTATAACAAACAATTCTTGCTAAGAAGATCAAAGCTTCTAAAATGGATGGAGAAATTTGGAGGATTTCTTTGGTGCAATCTCTCACATTTACAATAGTTGGAGTCCTAGGGGCAGCCCTCATTTTTTTCCTATCCAAAAGGGGTTTTAATAGCTTTGTCTCCTTTGAGTCATGTAGTAAATAAAATAATTTAGCCATGGGTCTGGGTCAGAGGCAAAACTAAGTGACAGGGTAGGATGGGAGTCTCTGTGGTTACTACAACTGAAACATGCTTGTAGGGCTTCAGATTAGTAAGGGTTTAGTGTGTCATCCCCCCTCGTCTCTCTCGCCCCCTCTCACTCCCGTGCTTTCTCTTCCCCCTCTTCCTCTCTTATCTGATCTCCCTCCCCATACCTCTCCTCCTTTGCTCCCCTTTTCTGTTAGGTCTGAAAGGCTGGTTTGTTCCACGTCAATAACTTGTTCATTCAACAACAATTTCTTGTCAAACATCTCAGCTCCATTACTAAACGTCTTGTCAAACATCCTGTCAAACATCTTGTCAAACATCTTGTCAAACATCCTGTCAAACATTACTAAACCAACCAACCAATACAGAAGGGGTTTTCAACAAATAAATATATATAGCCATGGATTCACTTGTACCAACAGTGACATTCACCCGGGGTGGCTTCAGCCAGCTCTGACCAACAAGTTCACCACATCCCTTACAAATGCTGACCACATCTGACGAATTTGACAGATGCCCCACTAGGGAAATGTGTCAGACAGCACAGATACTGTAGCCATAGTCGTCATTCACTGTTGTGGCATAGAATTTGTGTTGGGAGTTGCAGTGGAAATGCAAATCCACATGTGGTCCCTGGTCACATGCTTTGGAATAGCATGATCCATGGCAGCTCATCTTGCAGTCGCTTGTCAACAGTTGCAGAGGATTTGCTGACCCAGTTTGATTATTGGAGCAGACCTAGCCAAAGTTTTATGCAGGGTCTAGAAACCTGCTTTAACAAAAGCTAAGGGGTGCCTCACTCTCAGTAGTCACCAACCCAAAATTTGTGAGTCCCCCATACTAAATAAATATACACAACCATGTATTTAGTCTCAGTATCACATCAGGCCCAGCAATTAAAACTCAACCAAGTATTACAATTTATTTAGTTCATCTTTCTGAAGTTTATTGCTAACTTTAAGACTATTTCCCATAAATTACTGTTTGGCTCCAGGCCAGATCTGGTGGAGCAGACTTATAATCGTTTACTGAAGAGGGAGACAAAACAACATTTTATGGTTAATAATGTTTGTGTGTGTGTGTGTGTGTGTGTGTAACTGAATCATTGCAAAAATAGAGTAAAGGGATCACAACAGAATCAAAGTAAAGAACACACAGAACGTGGAGCAGACATATTGTACCTCCTCTTCACCTCCCCATTCTCCTCCTCTGGCAGAATCGTTAGTATGTTGGGTGAAATGCTTAGTGGTATTTCATCAGTCTTCAGGTTAGCAGTTCAAATGCTGCCAAGGTCAACTTTACCTTTCATCCTTTTATGGGGTCGATAAATTAAGTACCGGTGAAACAGTGGGGTCGATGTAATCAACTAGTCCCCTCCCTCAAAATTTCAGGCCTTGTGCCCTTAGTAGAAAG
>NC_068984.1:145396207-145398439 GCF_001194135.2 Octopus bimaculoides | reverse complement strand
TACCATTATTTTAGCAGCAGGCTAGCAGAATCGTTATTGCACTGGACAAAATGCTCAACGGCATTTTTTCTGTCTTTACGTCCTCAGATCAAATTCTGCTGAGGTCAACTTTGCCTTTTGTCCTTTAGGGGTCGATAAAGTACCAGTTGATCACTGAGGTTGATGTAATTGTCTTATCCCCTCCTCTGAACTTGCTGGCCTTGTGCCAAAATTTGAAATCATTATTATTATTATTATTATTATTATTATTAACATCGAAAAGTAGCTGACCTTGATATAAGTACAAGCTGATGTCTGTTTCTGTGGGTGTACTTAACTATGTATTAGTTGTACTCACACACACACACACACACACACACACATACACACCACACCACACCACATTCCACAAATGTTTCATGTTTGTTGTAGAATTCCATATTACAGCAAGATCTTCTGGAATGCAGCATTTCCATGAAGTGGAATATGTCAGTGTATGAGGAGACCTCTTTTGGTCATGAATGACCGTGGGATTTCACCTAGAAAGTTACCATCCAAGGCACAAATCCAGGCAAGGTTGTTTTATGGAAGACCAGCAGTCGCCCATGCATACCAGCCTCCCCTCTCCACACCACTGATGTTATCCAAGGGAAAGGCAAAAGGGGCCGATACAGCCTGGCACCAGTGATGTTGCAACTCATTTCTATAGCTGAGTTAACTGAAGCAACGTGAAATAAAGTGTCTTGCTCAAGAACACAACACGCAGCCCGGTCCAGGATTCAAACTCACAACCTTACGACCATAAGCTCGATGCTCTAACCACTGAGCTATGTGCCAGTGTATGTATGTATGTATATATATATATATATATATATATATATATATAGTGTGTGTCTGTGAATATCTCTGAACATGCATATATGTGACAATAACTCCCTATAGATCTCTCCCTCTCTCTACTGTGTGTATATATATGTGCACATATATACACACATATGTTTTAGGTGTATTTGTCAGTATATATGTAAATATATATGCATGTTATGTATATTTGCCAGTATATACGTTTGTGTTGTGTGTATCTGTGAACATATATATATATATAATATATATATATATATATATACACCCCCTCTCTGCAGCTGTGTGTCTGTGTGTGTCTGCATTTATTAATGAAACTCTCCATCGGTTCTTCCAAGACAAGTTTTTTTTAGTTTATTTTCCTTTCTGTTTCCATCTCAATCTTTGTCCGTCCAGCGTTTCTGACACTGTTATGAAAACCAATTTATTATTTGTAAATAAAATTAATTATATTATTGAAATTGTTGCATTATTTCTATTGAATCAAAATATACCGTGGATACTTTTGTTGTTCAATCGTTTTCTTACAATTAAAAAACTATATTCAGAATTTTCTCGATCCTGCTCGACCTTTTGGCTAAGTATAAAATGTCTTGGTTCTTAGCTTCATATCTGATATGGTCCCTATTTGGGGGCCATTGATATTAAATTGATCTGTAGAACAGTCAAAGAGTTAGCAGCTTGCTCTGCCTTTGCTCTCGATTGGCCTGGCATAGAAGAGAACGAGAAGTCTGATTGGATAACATCCTTCACATGATTGTTTATAGACAATGCATTGACAGAGAACCAAGATATGTGGTGCAATTTTGCACTCTAGAAGAACTGTCCACCTCAACAGAATTGATATCTTAAAACTAAAGTGCTACATAAAATGCACTGGTGCTGGTGCCACATGAAAAAAGCACCCAGTCCACACTCTGTAAACTGGTTGGCGTTAGGAAGGGCATCCAACCATGGAAACCAAGAATAAATGGACTATAGAACACCTGGTGTGGCCCCTGGCCTTGCCAGCTCCTGTCAAGCTGTCCAACCCATGCCAGCATGGAAAGACAGACGTTAAATCATGATGTATTCTTTTCACTTGTTTTAGTCATTGGACTAAAACCTTGGACTAAGCCTTGTCACACAGTGTCACACTGAATATCCCCGAGAACTACGTTAAGGGTACACGTGTCTGTGGAGTGCTCAGCCACTTGCAAGTTAATTTCACGAGCAGGCTGTTCCGTTGATTGGATCAAATGGAACCCTCGACGTCCTAAGGAAGGGTACCTGGCGGAGGATGTTATCTCATGGTGCAAAATAATAGTCTCTGGAATTGTTAGAATCTTCTTTTTCCTTGCGACAAACCAATTTATTCCACATGTGGTCGTCTGGTAAGAAGTTTGCTTCTCA
>NC_068984.1:145391600-145395653 GCF_001194135.2 Octopus bimaculoides | reverse complement strand
GATTAAATAAGTACCAGTTACGCACTGGGGTCGATGTAATCGACTTAATCCCTTTGTCTGTCCTTGTTTGTCCCCTCTATGTTTAGCCTCCTCTGTGGGCAAGAAAGAAATAAGAATCGTTAGCACACCGGGTGAAATGCATAGCGGTATTTCGCCTGCCGTTACGTTCTGAGTTCAAATTCCATCGAGGTCAACTTTGCTTTTTAACCTTTCGGGGTCGAGAAATTAAGTACCAGTGAAACACTGGGGGTCGATCTAATCGACTGGCTCCCTCACAAAATTTCAGGCCTTGTGCCTATAGCAGAAAGGATCTTATATAAAATCCAGTTCGTTTATCAACTGCCTTTTACTCTCTCGATTTCTTTCGAATTCAAACTCTACACCTGGTATGGGCAACCTTTTGCGAAAAGCGGGCCGCATAAGACCTGGATCATCTCCAAGCGGGCCGCACTTATAAAAATAAAAAGTATGCAGGTAATGTTTCGTTATGTGTGCCACTCAGAAGGCCCACTAGCCGCAGTTTGCCAATGACTGTTCTACATAAACAAACACTACTTGTTACTTTCGACAACACAGTAAGCCAGGGACCGGCCTGTTGGACCGCACTTTGAGTTCATAAATTTCATAACGTCAATTTTTCTCGAATGCATGTAAGAAAATGAAAAGCCAACGCTGGTGCAATTGAAATAATTGTCAACGAAAAAAGAAAGAAAAATGAAGAAGGGAAATTGGAACCGATTACTGATGACATGGTGTTATTTGCAGCATCGCACTTACTTGGGGAAATCTCTTTACAAATGTTATTCCTCGAAAATATCAGGATGCCGATTGTCGTCAGGTCATTCAAGTTAAATGGCACAAAATGTGTAAACGAAATGAACTTTCTGTGAACATCTGTTTAGGGTGAGTCAGACTTGCTGGAGGTGAGAAAATCACTCCAAACAGAACAGCGAGTACATTCAATTACACACGCACACACGTTTTTTCTTTCTTTTTTATGTTTGTTTCAGTCATTGAACTGCGACCATGCTGGAGCTTTGTACGTAAGCCTGGTACGTATTCTGTCGGTCTTTTTTACTGCATCCCTAAGTTACTGGGGCTTAAGCGGTGAGGTGGGAAGGGGACGACAAACATATGCGATGGGCTTCCACACAGTTCCCGTCTATTAAATTCACTTAAAAGGCATTGGTTGGCCCAGAGTTAGAGTAGAAGATACGTGAAAGTACACACGTACGTACACACACACACACACATATATATATATATATATACGCATGTGCATGCATACACACACAGAGGAAGACTTGCACGCATGGGCAGCTGCCCCAAGCCTATTATTATTAATAATAATGAGAGGTACAAAGGAAATAGCAAAGTACCAGGATCAAGTCATTGAGTTACAGAGGCTATGGAAGGAGCGCGTAAAATGTTTCCCTGTAGTTATAGGTGCATTAGGAAGTATCCCTAAAGATTTGAACAGATGGATAGAAGAAACAGTCTAGTGCAGCTTCAGAAAATTGTTATTAGGGACAACTAGAATACTTAGGAAGGTTCTTGGCATCTAAAGTTACTTGTTGTAGCCCGATGTTAGGAATTTTTCTTTTCAAACAGTTTAATCTGTTGTCCGTACCAAGCAGTGGCTCTCGTGGCTTCTGGTCTTAACTGATTGGAAGTGTTATGTACATGTTTATCTTGGTATAAAATGATGGGCTATAATTTTCTTGTCAGTTGTTTGACCTTCATCAGTTGAGCATGTCCCTTTGTGGCTGACGATATGTGCATCTCTGATCACGAGCAGAAGTAGTGGGAGAGCATCATAGCCATGTGTTGAGAGGAATTCTTTGGGGTTTGACTAATTCACCTATGGAAACATGAGTATTTTGTTCGTCATCCTTAAACAAACCTTGTTCACAGACTATTTAAACAAGATAGGTTACTTGGCCCGAAGAAAATTCTAACTGGGCCCCCACCTGCAAGGTCATTCGCTGTTTATGATGATATGAGATCACTGTCACGCACATACGGTTGTGATGCACATGTCTGGTGTACCCTTATCAGACGGGTAGTCATGATGGGTATACTGGGCTTCGTATATTTGTACTCAGCGTCACTTTGAAGTAATAATAATGTTCGTCCGTCGTTGTAGACGATGACCAAGACATCAGGTGACGGGTGCGTCCGCCTGTGGCTGATCAGTCCGATGCGTGCTCGGAAGGCTGTGCTGCAGATCCGGCACTGGTGGTCTGCTGAGAATGAAGGCAACCAGTTGGCTATGGATTTGCGCAGCTCACTCTTTCTTTGTGCTCCTGCCATCCTATTCTGTTCGTAGGAGGTGGCACCTCTGTGGATGCTGCTACGCTAGACAGGGCCGTCCTGCACTTGCATTTCCTAGACTTAAAAATAATTACTAGGTTCTGCTCCAGCATGGCCACACTATTGATTGAAACACAATAAATTTTGCTAACCCTATCACTACTGGCTTAACTAGAAAAGTAATCCGTTTACCAATAATTGCTTAACAACACTAATCGTGAACGGTATGAATAGCTGATTAATAATATTTGTAAATCCTTAACCGAATCAGAAATTGGATAGCCATTTTAGTAACTGTTTAATGATTTCCTTAATTAGCTGCAGCAGTAAATGACACTAAACAAAACAGCATTGAAATTAAGTTTGAGGCTGAGCTGTTGGGAATGAGTTAAGATTCGACATATTGGACAATCTAAAGTAGATGCTTTCTGATGACAATATTTAATTGGATGTAAAGGTCGTTAATCTTCTGTCAATAGACATACAACTTAAATGTATGGCTCACCAGATGGATATGGCTGTGGATATACTGATTAAAGACTATACGTGTGTGCGTGTGTGTGTGTGTGTGTGTGTGCGTGTGCGTGTGTGTGTGTGTGTGCGTGTGTATGCGGGCGTGTAAGTATGTATTTTTTCATGTCTGAATGTGTACGTGTGTGTGTGTGTGTGTGTGTGTATGTATATATATATATATATATATATATATATATATTCATGTCTAAAAATTTATGTGCGTGTGTATATATGTATGCATTTATGTATGTATGCATTTATGTATGTATGTATGTATGTATGTATGTATGTATGAGGAGATCAAACAACTTTTTTGACTGAAACGAAATTTTTGGACAAAAGAAGCCGCTTCACCAGTTGGAAGAAGGAAACTCGGGTTTATAGAGAAACGTGAAATATTTCCTTGTTTGCCATGTTAAGACTTTCATTTCACACGGTCATATCACCTGTACGTGATGACATTCCCTCAGCACTCAACTCGGTTTACAACAGATCCATTCCTATTCTATAGAAGCTCTGACATCTTCATTGCATATATTTATTCCACATTATTAAATTACTAAATGATCCAATCCACTCCGTTGTGCAGTTTAAGATCTTACAGATTCTTTCTTAGTAAAACGTTTGGTAAACTTGGTAAATCTTACAGAAAATTAGTCGAGCGTTTTTATTAGTTTAAAATATATTTGAAAGTTGTTGTTGTTGCCAGGCTGTTAGTGACCATGATTGGAATATCGTTGGTTTGTTTTGTTGTTGGCCTCCACCACACGTCTCTGGCCCACATCACATACATAGAACCGAGGTCGCCACTCAAGGTCAGTATTCTTTTATTTGTTTGTCATTTTGATTGCGGCCATGCTGGAGCACTGCCTTTAGTCGAAGAAATCGAACCCAAGGGCTTATTCTTTGTAAGGCTAGTACTTATTCTATCTGTCTGTTTTGCCGAATCGCCAAGTTACGGGAACGTAAACACACCAACGTCGGTTGTCAAGCGATGGTAGTGGTGGTGGTGGTGGACAGACAGACACACAAACATATACATATATACGACGGGCTTCTTTCAGTTTCTGTCTACCAAATCCACTCACAAGCCTTTGGTCGGCCCAAGGCTATAGAAGACACTTGCCCAAGGTGCCACGCAGTGGGACTGAACGCAGAACGATGTTGTTGGTTAGCAAGCTACTTACCACACAACCACTCCTGCGCCTCTCTCTCTATATATATATA
>NC_068984.1:145383665-145390989 GCF_001194135.2 Octopus bimaculoides | reverse complement strand
GTGTGTGTGTGTGTGTGTGTGTGTGTGTGTGTGTGTGTGTGCGCGTGCGTGCTGGTAATAATCACTGGATTGCGGCCATGTTGGATCACAATCTAAGTTTTTTGTTGATCATGTAAATTTCCGTGTTTATCTGTGTATTACATCGACACTATTTATCGAATTGCTAGGTTATGTATTATCTATAATGATTCACACAAACCAATAATTTCTAAATTCGTGGTCCCTGTTTCAATCAAAGAGCATAACATTTTGTTTACGAGTCTTTTACTCAAACCTCGTGTTCACCAATACCTTCGTCAATACCTTGTTCGCGGAATTAAAAAAAAAAAACAAGACTGCATAAACTTGTTTTCCATACACACAGATTTTCTCGGACAAAACGCGATTTGAAACATTGTGCAAGTTGTTAGGAAATGACAAATTGTCTAAACCATTCTTTGTAGTAACTCTAGGTTCTTATAGATCATTGCGAAACTATACGGGTTCTAGTCTCCATGCCAGGCGAGAAGTATTCCCCTCTTGTTTCGTATTAATCATTTTTGTGTTCCATTTCGACTTTCACTATCATATCCGTATTGTATATCTGGTTATCCGCAATACTTGTAAATGAATTCATTTCCTATGTATCAGAAGGGACAGATTTCCTCTAGGCCCGTGACTAGCGACTACACGTCATGGACGAGAGTCAAGGAAGCCGAAACGCTCCTAACGTTCTCATGGGTTACTGTTGGGATGGTATTCCTCTTGCTCTGCTATATATTTCTGTTTTTAACACAGCATGTCTATTGCGAAGAGATTTTTCTCTCGAGCAAGAACCACTGCATCGTGCCCATTGATGGTGTTTATACGTGAAGTACGATACATAAATGTCTATTTTAATTTAGTGCCGTTTCAATTGTCTACATCGAGTTTATACACGCGCGTGCACCCCCCACCCCGGCATATATATATTAAACTTTTACAAGAGCGGTGACAATGACTTCGGAGTTTTGGCATGCTAGCCATCGCCGGACAGTCCGATACATGTACTCTACAAAAAATGTATTAATTTGTCAACTTGTCATAAGAAAAAAAAAACAGTGTGTCCATACACACACACACACACACACACACACACATAAATATATTTTCAATGAATCTCGATCGATTTCCCTATTTCCTTTCTAAATTACCATCATTCCCTTTATGAAACACTTCTCACCAATTTATCCTCCCCAGGGCCGAGTTCCATCCCCGGGAAGTCCGTGGCCAATGCCACATCTATGGAAGAAGTCACCCAAACTTTTCGGTATCGATCCTGAACGCTTCTCTTTGACCAGCTCCCTGAAAGATTGTGACATAATCGATGCAGCCAAACAACGTTACACGGGATTGATATTTCAAGGGAAACAGAACCGATTCTCAGGACGTTTGAGCCGACCCGAGATTAGAAACCTCCATGTTGACATAATGGACCAGAAATGTCCTCGTTATCCTCATATTAACGACGATGAAACATGTATGTCGATGCAATTGTTTTTTTTTCCCTTCCGTGTACACGCAAAGTACGAATATGTATGCGTGGGTGTATGTGAGTGTCTAAAACCATTGGTCACTATGACCGGACATATACTGCATACACACACACACACACACACGTTCTTCAAATAATTATCATTCCCTTTCTTCTTCCTCTGCTTTGATTTTAAATGGTTCACCCAAAACGTCAGACTGCTTTTTCGTGTTTTTTTTTTCCGTCGTAAAATTCAATATGCACGAAAAATTGACCATTATCATTTTCCTCGTCCCATTTGTTATTTCACGCACGTGTGTGTGTGTGTGTGTATAAATTGTACGTTCACCATGTATCCAGAAAGTACAAAAATGAACACCCACGAAACCCGTATATAAGAATTATTCGCCACCCCACGGGGAAAGAATTGTATGACATTTATTTTGGGGAATAACAGACAAATTTCTGCAAAACCACATTCTAATGTATGAAAGGCGAGGTTTCAGATGTGTTGGAATAGTTACGTCAATTATTCTACCCCCACCTCTCTCTTTCTCTCTCTCTTTGTCCTAGTGAAAATGAACTATACACTCACGCCAAGAGAAAGAGGGGAGAGAGAGAGAGAGAGAAGAACGAAGATGATGATGATGGTAGTACGTTTGTGTCTCGTCAAACTATGCCCTTCTATTTAGGAGGTCTTTTACGATAAACAGCCTTACAAGATAAAAGATTCTGTACTGTTTGTTTTTTTTTTAGTTTTATCATTATTGGTTTTGGTCTCTAAGGTATGTATATAAGAGGAGGAACCCAAAAGAAACCAGAATTTTGCATTATTATTTTATTCACTTAGTTTTACATGTTTACACTTTTATCGCCTCAAAGTGTTTTCCATTTGAAGCAATGCTTCGGTCCTGATGCGTTTTCCACTCTTCGAAGCAGTGCTGGCACTCTTGCGAAGTGACAATAGCACTACACTTGACAACACCAGTCGGCAGAATGGTGCCTGAGGGTCAAATCAAGTGGCTACTAGTGGCGGAAGAGAACATTTCCGGTTACTTTTGGGTACTCCATCTTATGTATATTCGCATGAATGTAGATTTAGTAACGTTATGTCAGAATTATCATGTACTTGCAAAAAAGGTAGATGTATTAGTTGTGAAGGATGTCACAGATGTGAATGTACATGGCGTGGCGATAATAAACGCAACGAAAACGGAAACGCATGTGCCACAAAGAGAATACGACTTATGGGGGGGGGTCGACACACGTAAAACAAATATGAATACAAGAAAACGTAGTGTGTATACGGAACAAGAGGATTCTGAACCAGAAGTTTGCGATCCATCACGAATTGTTTCAACAGTGGGGGGGGGGGGCATTGTATGAAGCATTTGGTTTAAAATCAGTATCATCATCATTACCGGGAAAAGCTAAACGTGAAAGTACCCGGATGGAAAACTATGACAAAACAGCTAAAAAGCGACTGGTGACTCTAACCAGTACCATAATGAAAAACGTATGCTCTATCATTAGACCGTTTGATGCCTGAGGCCTTATGAAAAAGGTTGTTAAAAACGAAGGAGAAGGTGTCGTCGATGAAGGCAAAATAGCGGAAAATATCATTGAAGTACGAGATGCATTGCCGAGAAATGTCGTTCAAGCTGATGCTGTTACAGCGCCATTAGCGGTATCCTTTGTTTCAAGTGTTTTGAAAGATTGTTTTGGTATTGGTATGAAGAAAATAGCTTCATTAAGACGAAAGTATAAACATATGGCAGGTGGAAAGCAGCTTACACCTTCCAATAGATCAATTATACGATACGATCGTGATCAAATGGAAGCTGCAGTGGAGTTTGTTTTGTCGGGTGCTAATATATGCTGAATCTCATGGGGTACCAAAATATTTACGATTAATGGCGAAGAAATACATCACCCCAAGCTGATTAGGAAAAAGAATACAACTATAATGCTACGTGATTACAAAGAAACCAAACCTCAAAATAAACAATTAGGATCTACATCATTCCGGAAGATAGTCAAAACGTTAACTACCAAGGATGAAACAATTAAACAAGCGGTCGTTTATGTGTCGGGAGTATTAATGTATAATAATTTTGCACGTTTGAAGACTGTTGTTGCTACCAGTGCCGAACCAGAATCTCTAAATGCTATTGTTAATGGTCTGGAAGCTTACAATAAGACAACCTATGAGGGACACATTTCTACATGTAATGTCACGGATAAAGAGTTTTCTTTATCCATCTCTGGAGCAGAAATGAAACTGTGTGGTGTTTGTTGCTTCCCCAAGCATGTAATACAATACATTAAACGGCACGTGAGCCCAGAACATGAAACTGTATTGAATGATGCTATGGAAAAATTATATCTTTTATTTGGTCATCATGTGAGAATACTTAATCGACGCAATAGGATTGATGAAATAATGTTCAATTTACGTTTAGAAGATACTATGGCTGTTATGGATTTCAAAATAGGGAAAAAACTACAGATTTTTACGGTAAGAAAGGGTCATCGTGACATGGAACCATGATGTATACAAGATACACCGATGAAGAACGGCGTAATACTGAAAATTTAAAGGATTATCGTATCACTGGGAGATTGCAAGAAAACATTGTAACTTTTCGAAAAATTGACATTTTCGAGAATTTTATAAATATGCAACATAAAATATATAATACTGCAGCTATAGCACGATTTTACTGAGTTTTGGTAGTTTAAGTCTCTACAAAACTGGGTCAAACTTCCATACTCTGAGTCCTTTAAACGACTCTTAAAATTTCAAAAGATTGCTTGCAGTTTCTCATCCGATTTTTCGACGTGTTTGGATGGAAATGACAGTCGACTTCTGCAAATGTGCTGTAAAAACACATGTCATCACTACTGACATGTGCTCCTATCATTATATATACTAATATGAATATAACATTAAAAAATATACACCGAATATACTTCGAGCTTAATCCCTGTACCAATAAGAAATAATTGTTTGCATAGATATATTTTAAAATTAACGATTTAAAAATTCCTAAACTAGCAATAACCTGGTGGAACTATTCGAAATGTTCCGTTTGTTTCACAGTGAGGCTTCGTGCGTGTTTATTAAACGTAGGCAAACCAAGTTATTTACAACTTATATCCATATGTATTTTCGTATTTATGTTTCATCATCATTTAACGTCCATCATCCATGCTGGCAGGGGTTATTATTTAGTTTTATTTCTAAATTTCTCGCCAATGGAGAAAGAGCCTGTGTCTAACTTAGATGCAAGACTTACATTTGAATTTCAACATCGACATGGTCGTTGTGCATTATGCATGAATATGTGCAAGCATTTGGAGTCAGTGCACCTGCAGATCTGCATATTTTCACGACATGTGCATATGTACGTATATGCTAAACTTTTGAAAAGGTTTACACATTTTGACAGTTCCATTGATAGCTTGTATCTGTAGCCTTTTAAATTAGCCTTCTATGTATGCATAAAAATGTGTGTGTGCGTGTGTATCTAGTGTGCATGTGTATGTATAATATATAGTATTTGCGTATGTATATACATGTTTTGTACTCAGCTAGCTATATCTGTATATAATGCAGATGAAGTAAACATCACCAATCAATTAGCGACGGTTTCGGCAAAATCTGTGTGGGGAGCTTTAAGAGGTAAGTAATATTTTAGTCTTTGAGAAGTTCTTTTGTTTTCTTACTGCTGTTGGGGGTGGATGTAGTTGCGGAGTGTTATAGTGGTGTCACTGTGTGTGTGTGTGTGTCTGTGTGTGTGTGTGTGTGTGTGTGTGTGTGTGTGTGTGTGTGTGTGTGTGTATTGCTTGTTTCAGTCATTGGACTGTGGACAGGCTGGAGCATCACATTGAACTGTTTAGTCGAGCAAATCAACCTCAATACTTTTCTTTTTAAAGCCTGGCATCTATTCTATCAGTCTATTTTGCTGGGGACGTTAACAAGCCACTGGTCAAGCGCGGTAGATAAACACACACACACATTCAGGGCTTCCGCCGTCTACCAAATTCACTCACAAGGCACTGGTCGGCCTAGGGCTATAGAAGACATTTAGAAAAAAAAAAAGCCAAAATGACACTAACCTTTTGGATGATCAACTTCGTATTGTGTGCAAACTATTTCGTTAAGTTTTCCATACGCACGTATTATGGGGATAATTTGTAAATATATTATATATGTATTCACAAATACATATTGTATTTCTTTATCACCCACAAGGGGCTTACGAAGAAGGGACAATAAAAACACATGTGCGGACATATAAAACGAGAAAAATAATTAAACGTATGATATAAATGAATGATAGAAAGAAAATAATAATAAAAATGAGCCACGTCAAGTAGCATTACTTACTTCTTTTAAATCCGGTGTCCTTTAAAATGTCTTTTCCATATTCCCCGGTCAGCTCCTCGTACTTTATGTTGTCTAGTATTACTTTAAAGTCGCACTTCACCCTCCAATATTTACCTTTATACTCT
The DNA here is from genome assembly GCF_001194135.2 of Octopus bimaculoides. NCBI lineage: Eukaryota > Metazoa > Mollusca > Cephalopoda > Octopoda > Octopodidae > Octopus > Octopus bimaculoides. Next base: position 145,384,979 of record NC_068984.1, on the reverse strand, counting down.
ATTATCTTGTTTAATCACAAATATGGTCTTCTCCAAATTCGACGAACAAGCATCGAATTGAGCCAAACTAGAAATAACGTTCCGATTCAATTTACCAATAAAATTGGATCAGCCCATAGCCTTACACTTCTGCTCTGATAGTATTATTGCGATTTTTATTTTCTACTTCACTGACCTGAGTTTTGCCAACGAATATCGACTTTCGAATTCTCGTCGTTTACGCGTTTAGACAAAAATGTTTTAATGTTGTTGTTGTTTTGTTTATCGTAAATTTCTAATTGGCAGGTTTGGAAACATTTAGTCAACTGGTGTTTGAACATGGCAACAAAGAAGTGAAGTACCATGCCTTTTTATTCATATACACCCTCTGTCCTACTATGTTGATAATTCATAAAAATATACATACACAGACATGCAGGAGGTAAATAGACACCTTTAATTTTCAAAATCTTTTATTTAATACGCAAAGCGAACAATTGAAATGTAATCGATAGGTAGGACTACATATTTTAGTATTTAGTTGACATTCCCTTTGCAGTTTTTAATTCAGAAACTCTTTTGGCATTGAACTGATGAGCTTTGTGATTGTCTCTTATGGAATTTCTGCCCACTTTCCACGCAACAATTGAAACAATTCATCTTTAGATTTAAATTTCTGTCGAGTGTTTCGTATAGCTCTATCTAGTATGCTCCAAAAATTTCCAGTTGAGTTCATGACAGGAGATTGGCTCGACCAAGTAAGCTTTTTGATCCCATTTTCAGTCAGCCATTGTTGATTCCTTTTCGCTGTGTGGCATGGAGCTCCATCTTCCATGAATAAAACTCATTTTTCGTTATTTTATCATATGAATACATCGGAAGTAGTCCTTGCTTAAGTATTTCGATGTATTTTTCAGAGTTTATGGCTCCAACATATTCGATCAGCTCAGAAAGACCATTGCTGGTGACAGCTCCCCGTACCGTTACAGAGATACCACCATGTTTCACAGTTGGTTAGAGTCATTTCAAATCAAATTCTTGATTGGTAAGCCTCCAGACCCAAACACGTCCACTGTCTGAAAAGAATGCAAATCTGGATTCACCTGAGAAAATCACTCTATCCCAAAATGAACTGGATTTTTCTGACATCTCCTTAGCCCATTTCTTTCTTTTCATGATATTAATTGGTTGAAGGAGAGGTTTTCTTCTAGCTGCTCGTCCATAATACCCAAGCTTATGCAGATATGTAACACACGTTCTTGGACTAACTTCTAGCTGTTTTGCAATGTTAGAAGCCTTCAAACGGGGTTCGTTTTCCACAATTCTCTTCAAACA
>NC_068984.1:145380710-145382961 GCF_001194135.2 Octopus bimaculoides | reverse complement strand
TTATACAAGTAAATCATAATGATGTATTATATTAATAAATATAATTATATTACATACGTACACATACACACAGTGTATATATATATATATATATATATATATATATATATATATGTGTGTGTGTGTGTGTGTGTGTGTGTGTGTGCGTGCGCACGCATGTGTGTATTCATACACACACATGCATTTAAGTATGTATGTATGTATGTATGGTTCTATGTACCCGCGTATATATGTAAGCATGTGTGTACATAACATTTCCATTTCAGATAGTTGTGAACAAAACATTTATAAGAGACAGTCCCAGATTCCGGCATCGTGGTATTCTATTAGACACAGCGCGGCACTACATTTCTGTACCGTTGATATTGAAAAATCTGGTGAGTATAAGAATCAAGCCTCCACTGCTAATGTATTAGCGATGATGTAAAGTACTTCTATGTTAGAATCGAGACTGCAGTCACCCGTTCGACTTTTTGACAATTTGATGTATTTTCCCCCTCATCCATTCGGGAATGATTAATAAAATACTATTTCTGCATGGCTGGTTTGTGGAATTGTTAGAATGTCGGAATGGATGGTTTGCGCTCGACTGAAAATTTCACCATGTCTTACATGTCTCTACTCCCTCGTTTCCCTTCTTTTTAATCTCACTGAACTTCAATATCCTAACAGATAAAATAAAATGTGTAAATGCACTGTTCATCACCAGTTCACTGTTGCAGATGTTTGACCAAACTCCGACATTATTATGACAATCAGCAGGAAAATTGTATTGTAATTTTTTTTTCGTCAGTGGTGATCTACAAAAGCGCTAAAAACGGTCACTATTTATTTCACACGTGAGAGAGAAATAATGTTTATGTCAAAACAACTTTAAAAACTTTGGGAGACGTGAAATAATTCGATTTTAACGGCAGAACTCGAAGTGGATAAAGCTATAAATAAGAGTGTGTAAATATTGGTTTTTAATTTTTGCACGGGGCCAGCAATTTTGAGGGAGTGGGTAAGTCAATTACATCGATCCCAATGTTGAATTGGTACTTGCTTCATCGTCCCGGAAAGGATGAAAGGTAAAGTCGACCTCGGTGGAATTTGAACTCGGAACGTAAAGACGGACGAAATACCGCTAAGCATTTTGTTCGGCATGTTAATGATTCTGCCAGCTCGCCGCCTTAGTAACGTGTAACTATTGAAATAGAAGATGTCGGTTCTGATTCCTCTTCGGCTTTTTGCCTCCAACGGTTTCTGAATTCAATATTTATACGTTATTATTTATAACTTTATCGATTTCGAGTTCGAATATTAAAATTGGTTTCTTAATATGATCGCCATTTGAAACATAGGAGCGATTATATTTAGATCTGTTACATTTTGTTTGCCGTAAATCAATAAGCTGGTCACTAACAATGGAGAGGAAGCGTGTGTGTCGGAGAGAGAGAGAGAGAGAGAGAGAGAGAGAGAGAGTTCGGGAGTTCGGTAGCTGTATGATAAAACTATAAGTGGCTTTACGGTTATGTGGTTGTCGGGTTTAAATTAATGTCACGAGTGTTCCATGATCTTATTGTTTCAGTTTCAGGATTTCCCCCTGAAAGTCACCACTTGCCTAACAACCACAATTCGGCAAGAGAAATATTAAATATTAAATATTAAAATATTAATAAACATTAATATATTGATTTCGGAGTTATAATACTTGCTTGGCAACAGTTTTGATCTGAGATCATGTGTTGAAACTGAAGTAGTTACATCGCGGAAGATTCACATTAACCGTTTACAAACCAACACACACAGACAAACAAACACTTCTACATACAATTTTGTTTATTTCTTAATAATATCGAATTCTATAAAGTGTCGAAGGATCGCTGACACGGAACTAAATCATTGATCAGGTCACCGATGTGTGACGAAAATCTATCGTCGTCCACCTGCGACCAGATCAATGACTTTATTGTATGTAACGATATGTGTGTGTATTTTTTTTTTTTTAGATACAGTGATTAATTTTCTTTAATAATTAATTGAAGTAATTTCCCTAATGATCCCAAATTAGTCTGACTGCCTATTTCCGTTGAAAACGGGAAAACTATAAGACCAGCCGACGGAAGCTGTCGTTCATCTATGTGGCAGCTTCACCTGCATGAAATGGCAACGGTTAAATCTCCCTCAAACTATATTCTGCTGGCTAAAAAAAAAAAAAAGGAAAACTAAAGCACAAATTAAATAATTTATTCCTAAATACCTCTAAAAC
>NC_068984.1:145375537-145378283 GCF_001194135.2 Octopus bimaculoides | reverse complement strand
AATAATAATAATAATAATAATAATAATAATAATAATAATAATAATAATAATAATAACAATAATAATGCAGTACCAGGCAGTAGTTCTCATGGCTTCTGATCTTAACTGATTGGAAGTGTTATCATGTACATTATTTTGTCTTGGTATAAAAAGATGGGCTACAGCAAATATTCTGCTCAATACCACAGATTTGCTTGTCAGTTGTTTGACCTTAACCAGTTGAGCATGGCTCTTAAGGACTGACAATACGTGTATCTCTGATCTTGAGCAGAAGTAGTGGGGGAGCATCATAGCCATGTGTTGAGAGGAATTCTTTGGGGTTTGGATAATTCACCTCTGGAAACATGGGTATTTTGTTCATCATCCTTAAACAACCCTCAATCAGGGACCTTTTGAGCGGGATGGGCTACTCGACCTGAAGAAAATTCTAACTGAGCCTCACCTGCAAGGTCATATGCCGTTTATCTTGATATGAGATCACCATGTCGCGCACATTTGGTTGTGATGCATGTGCCTGGTGTACCCTTATCAGGCGGGTAGTCATGATGGGTATACTGGGCTTCGTATATTTTACCCCAGTGTCACTTTGATGGCATGCATTGATCTCTGACTCAATATTAATATTAATAATAATAATAATAATAATAATAATAATAATAATAATAATAATAAAAGGAATATATATTGGCACACGGTCAGCGATTCTAAGGGAAGGGGTCAGTCAATGACATCGGCCCCAGTAATTGACTGTTCCATTATTTTCTTTATCGGCCCCAAATTAATAAATCCAATGGTAATCCGAGTTAATCCGCATCGACACAACCATTATTGTCTCGGGTATTTGGTCTGCCTTGAACCCACAAACCGGATTTCCAAGACATTGAGGCTGAGTATATGATTCGCAGCCTGAACCCTAACCCCCCCCCCCGCAGGAGTAACCCCAAAGTGTCATCACTGCTACATATTTCCAGATGAATCGGTTGGAGACAGCGTCCTACCCGATCCGAGAATCGATCCTGCTGCCTAACAGTCACGCCCCACCTACATACACACACCCTAACCACTAAACTATACACCTCACTCGAAGCAAGAAATTATTTTGATAATTTCTGCTTTAAATAAGTGAACATTACTTCCCTTTCTCATTCACTCTTTCTCTCTCTTTCTCTCTCTCTCTCTCTCTCTCTCTCTCACACACACACTTTCTGTGTCTCACACTGTCTCACTCTCTTTCCCTTTCTCACTCACTCTCACTCTTTCTCTCTCATTGTCTCTCTCTCTTTACCCCTCTCTCTCTTTCTCTATCTCGCTCTCTACCTATCTATCTCACCCAATGTTAAATAAAGACAGGCTTTAGTGACTGCAGCCCAGGGACCTCCGTCAGCTGAAGGACCTCCAGAGATGAAACCAAAATTTATTGAAAACTTGACTGAGGGCCTCACAGGGCTTGTAGCACAGCGGCCCACAATATCTTAACCCAGTTCTGACCTCATCACTTGGAAATTGTCAACAAAATCTTTTCTATTAAGCGTAATTATCTATTTTTGTTGGTTAATTTAATGGAAATTAGTGCAATTATTTGCAATTAGCGTAATCGTTAACAGTTAAACACAAATTAAATTGTGGAGAATTGTTGACGGTTAAGTATATTATTGCGTTTGAATTCTATTTCAGGACGCGATGTCATACAACAAGTTCAACGTGTTACACTGGCATATCGTGGATGACCAATCATTTCCCTATGAAAGCCGCACATTTCCTCAGATGTCACAAAAGGTACACTTTACATTGTGTTTTTTGCTGTTTCTGTTGCACATGGCGTACCCTGGTGGTCAGCTATCGTAGGGGAGATAATTACTTCTACATCAAATTAAGGCAGGATTGAAAGTTTGAATTATAGATCGAAGAGTAAGGAAGATGGTGCACAGAATATACACATTTAATATTTTCTTTCACTCTTTGAAGAACTTTAAATTTCAGTCATTGAAAGGCATTTCGTCCTTATTTCGAATCAGTAGGTCATTGGATTTCTTAGATTTAGATATCCTTTTTAAATCTAAGAACTCCACCACCTATTGACATCGAAATCAGAATTTTTCACAAAATGCAGACATCTTGACAAGTTTCTACAACAGAACTGGAGAACATCACCCTCTCCGGATTAGGCACATAAGCTCACAAACTTTAACTTTTCCCTGTCGAATTAGCCTTCACCAGCCATTGCTACTTCCCATTCTAACGAACGAAGGGGACATAACTTGTGTCTTACTTCCTCCAAGATTTTATTCTTGTTTCTTTTCTTTTTTTTTTCTCGGTCTGTCTCGTTCTTTCTAAATTTTTCTCAGAGAGCGGGTTATTCTTTGCCTGAAATATCACAGGATAGTACACAGAACCCCATAGAAGCTCATCCAATTTATGTACTATCGGAGCATGAAACTTATGGTATCTCACATTTAAAATTTGTGTTTATTAAATATTTATCTCTCTTTGGTTGGAGTACATCTTTTGGGTTGATCCTAAAAATAACAGAATGGTATGCCATATATATGTATATATATATACGTATATATATACACACACACACACACACACACACACACACACACACACACACACATATATATATATTATTTAATAGACACAAGGCATGTCTTTATGTGCCATTAATAGTTTCTTGTGCTGAGAACATGCCAAATAATGAATTATAACATGTATAAAAGCTCCGCACAATCATTAGGAGACGTTA
>NC_068984.1:145373744-145375527 GCF_001194135.2 Octopus bimaculoides | reverse complement strand
CCTAATGATTGTGCGGAGCTTTTATACATGTTATAATTCATTATTTGGCATGTTCTCAGCGCAAGAAACTATTAATGGCACATAAAGACATGCCTTGTGTCTATTAAATAATATATATATATGTGTGTGTGTGTGTGTGTGTGTGTAAATATAGGATAGTGGTACAACAATGCACCAATATTTACTGGAAATAGCAATCGATAATATACGACGCTATAGTAAAGCTTCACTGTATACACATACTGGCAAAAATGTTTGCGGGCGGCAAACTTTAAAATTTCATCTGACCTGTAGGAAGAACAGTAAATAAATGTACAACCCAGATGTGGATAATCTAGGACCTAGGTTTCGATCTTCCTAAATTACGTTTGTTAACGTAAATTTGATTAGTTCTCATCAGCTAGATTCACCTAGACAAAATCTCAAATGTCGCTACATCAATGCTAGTATTTACTTAAAGGGTTTAGTCGAAGAAATCGCCCCTAGTACGTATTTTTGTGCCTGGTATTTTTTAATCTTACCTTTTCTTAACCTGATATTTCATTTTAAACTTCAGGGTGCTTATTCCAGTCGTTTCACCTACAGCCAGTTTGATGTGAGCAGAGTCATTGAATACGCTCGTTTAAGGGGGATCCGCCTGATACCTGAATTCGATACTCCGGGTCATACGATGTCCTGGGGTAAGGCGTTTCCCTGTAAGTACCAACTATGTCAATACTCAGAGTGTTATCCTGTCACGTTGAAGGAGACAGTCCAAACAGTCTTAATTAAATTTGTAAAGTGGTGTTGAGCTTTATTGAAATACTAAATATTTACGATATCTGCGGTTTATAACTGATTTCATTGTCAGATGAAAAGAAATATTCTTTTCAACTTTAGGCACAAGGCCCGAAAATTTTGGGGTGAAGGCCAGTCGATTAGATCGACCCCAGTACGCAACTTGTACTTAATTAATCGACCCCGAAAGGATGAAAGGCAAAGTCGACCTCGGCGCAATTTGAATTCAGAACGTAATGGCAACGAAATACCGCTAAGCATTTCGCCCGCTCGCTGCCTTAGATGAGAAGAAATCTGACTAAAATCATTGACGCTTAGCGAATTCATGAAAGGCAAGAGCGAATTTTGTTTTGAAAAAAGATCACACACACACAGACACGCCCTCTTTCTGTCTCTCTTTCTTTCTCTCTCCCTCTCTCTTTCTCTCTTTCACACACACACACACACACACACATTCATAATTCGTTATGTGCTAAAAGAGCAGTATTAGATTACAATCAGGCAAATCTCTCATAGACTTCTGAACGAAACCTTTTTAGTAAAATCTGATGCGCCGAATCTGTGAAGGAAAGCTGTGTATAAATATTCCATCGGCACAATCCTCTATCTTGTATCATTTTGTAAGTTTTATTTGATTCTGTCTTGCAGTCTTGCTGACACCTTGCTATGTAGATGGACAACCTGGCCGTGCCAACTACACGCAACATCACACACACGAGGTGTTCAATCCAATTTATGAAGAAACATACGAATTTCTGAAAAGGTTCTTCAAGGAAATTATTGAAACATTCCCAGACCGTTATATTCACCTCGGCATGGATGAGGTTTATTATGCTTGCTGGTAAGAAATGGTCGTTAAGAGTTCAAATAATAATTCAAGACCACGGTGAGTGTCCCTAGACGTAATCTAGTAGCAACACAAAGAATATGGTAATTCATTTCATGACTGGTTCCTGGAATTCATTCTCCACAAAAAATAATTAACGAAAATACACACACACACACA
>NC_068984.1:145368595-145372598 GCF_001194135.2 Octopus bimaculoides | reverse complement strand
ATATATATATGAATGTATATATATATACATGTGTATATGTAGCTATGTGAAGGTGAGTGGTTAAGATTAGATATCTTACATTAACTAGTTTACTGCTTCAAACTTCAGAGTTGAAGATTTAACTGGAACTTTCTGAACCGACCAATGAATTTGGTAGATGGAAACCGCACAGAAGCTCGTCATGTATGTGTGTATGGGTGTGTATGTACGTGTGTGAGTGTGGTTGCCTCCCATCGATGAAGGACCAATAAAAAACTGGTGTTGGCCTGACTTAGCAGGTGCCAGATTTCAAAGCGAAACAAGTACTGGGTTAGATTTGATCGACTGGACCCTTCAAAGCCTGCTCCAGTATGGTCGTAGTCCAGCGACTGAAACGAATAAAAGAGTGTTATAGGGCATACCCGGTAGCTGAATCATCTCAAATGGTTTTGAGGACGAAATAAAACAGCCGTTAAGATCAGCTGTGTTCCTTGAGTAAACCTTAGCTTAACATTAACGTTTGCTTGATCCTTATTAGCTACTCCGACAGAATTGCTATGACATCTCTCAACAACCCATGAACTTCAAAACAACCTGATTAATCAATAAACTATTGTATTTGAAACTTAGACTAACTATTTAGTTGCTACAGTTAATATCAACACTCTTCGTTTATCAGTTGAGTTTATCTCCGAATCAATATTTACAATCATCACGGACCGTTTATTATCAGAATCGTTAGAGTGCATGACAAAATACCTTATGTCATATAGTTACGGCTCTTTACGTTTTGATTTCAAACATTGGACAAATTCATTTCTTTATTCTTACTTCCAAGTTCGATAAATAAAGTACCAATCAAGTACGGGGTTGAAAGAATCGACTATACCCTGTTTTTGTTTCTCTCTAGCCCTAGGCCTCCTAAGGCTAGCTACTCGGCTTCCTTGGCGTATAAGTGACAAAGAACACAATATTCCCTTGAACGGGACTCTGGTATGTTGCAGAGGTTCAAAGCCAGAAATGTTTGAGGAGGGGTGGGGGCGAGTCGATTACATCGCCCCTAGTGTTTGACCAGTACTTATTGTATCAACCTCAAGCGTATGAATATCAAAGGTGACCTTGGAAGAATTTGAACTCAGAACATAAGTAAAGTCGAAACAAATACGGTTAAGCATTTTTTCTGTTTTTGTCTGACCCCGTAACGATTCCGCCGCCAACTCACCACTTTAATGGATTTGAAATGATAATAATTATTACTTCAACTGATAATAATAATAATTATTATTATAGGCGAGCTGGCAGAAACGTTAGCACGCCAGGGGAAATACTTAGCAATATTTCGTCTGTGTTTACGCTCTGATTTCAAATTCTACTAAGGTCGACTTTGCCTTTCATCCTCTCGGAGTCGATAAATTAAGTACCAGTTACACACTGGGGTCGATGTAATCGACTTAATCCCCTTGTCTGTCCTTGTATGTCTCCTCTATGTTTAACCCCTTGTGGGCAATAAAGAAATAAGAAACGTGAGGACGCCGGGCGAAATGCTTAGCGGTATTTCGTCTGCTGTTACGTTCTGAGTTCAAAATCCGCCTTTCGGGGTCGGTTAAAAAAGTACCAGTTACGCACTGGAGTCGATGTAATCGACTTAATCCCTTTGTTTGTTCCCTCTATGTCTAGCCCCCTGTGGGCAATAAAGAAATAAATAATTATGACATCCAATACTAGGGCAGTGAGCTAGCAGAACCGTTAGCACGTCCGATATAATGCTTAGCGACATTTCGTTCATTCTGAGTTCAAATTCCACCGAGGCCGACTTTGTTTTCGTCCTTGGGACTGAGGAAATAAGTACCAGATACGCACCAAAATTTTAGGCCTTGTTCCTACAGTAGAAAGAATTATTCTTTCAGATACTAATGTGGCAGAAATGTTAATATATCGGACAAAATGTTTAGCGGCTTCCTTGCGGCTCTTTTCATTCCCACTTTAAATGTGGCCGAGGTCAGCTTAGCCTTTTATCCTTTACTCATGTTTTTATAATCGACTTTCTCCCTCCTCCTAACATAATTGGCTTTGAGCCGAAATTTAAAACCATCATTACTTCCAATTCTTTCTCATTCCAGCCGAAATATGACACGTTGGTTCAAATTTGGAAGGATACATCGCTCTGGGACATCTACGATAACTGGCAAAATTATTCAATGATGGTGGCCCAGAAGGGCTACAAAATGATTCTTTCTTCATGTTGGTATCTCAATTATGTGAATTACGGTCCGGACTGGGAGTCACTATATCTCTGTGACCCCGCTGATTTTACAGGTGAGTTTCTCTCTACCTTTGTAGATGTCAGTCCTTACCTTCTTTCTGCGTTGAACATACACGTAAAGTAAGTATTGTCTCAAGCCCTAGAACTCTCCCCGGGAAGGGACGCCAGTCACTCGTAGGGTTACTCACTCACAGCTGAGTGAACTGGAGCAGTACGAAACGCATTGTTTTGTTCGAGATCACAATGTACCACCCCGGTCCAGTAATCGAAACCACGACTTTGTGATGATGAGTGTAACACCTTAACCACTTACCAGGCCTTCACACTGAGCAAATATGGAGTCAGTCAATTATTTCATCATCCGCAAATGCTATCGTCATACATTGAGCGTTGTCATCGCCACCGCCATCGTCGTCGTCAGCTTCGTCGTTTTGTCCTTGGACACCTTTCTTGTCATCGTTGTCACTGTCCTCACCGCCGTCCTTAAAGCTTTCCTAGTAACCGCCGCCGCCGCCGACACTGTATACCACCACCGCCACCGCCACCATCACCACCAACACCACCATCATAATAATAAAATTTTAGTCTTGCGTAAAAGGAAGTCATAAATTAGATTTAGGAAAGATCTCATAAAAAGCTATTGAATGAATTGGGTTTACAAACTGCAGCTGATAAGGCGAGTAGTCCAGTGGTTAGAGTGATGGGATCAGGATCATTAAGTCGTGAGTTCGGTTTCTGGCTGAACTCACGACTTATGATGCGTTGCGTGTTTCCGTGAGCGAAAGTGTATATGTGTGTGTGTCTATATTTGTGCATGTATGTATATACATGTGTATGTGTATGTAGGTATATATGTGTGCATGTACGAACGTGACCCAAGCACTGGTTAACCAATCAATACTTTATATGTATGAACACACGCATGCGCACAAACATTTCTTAGGTCTGCCGTGAGGTTTAGAACTGATAATGCCGGGATTTGACTCAGTTCCATGGCGTACAAGTGACTCAGACTACGCCATTCCAGACCCCATCCCCACTGAACAGGACGCTGGTCCGCCACAGGGTTAATTTTCCAGATATTCTTTGATATCTTACTTCTTTCAGTCACTAATAATCGAAAATGTTCTTCTTAGATGACCCGAAACTAGAAAACCTGATGATGGGTGGTGAGGCCTGTTTGTGGTCAGAATACGTGGACGCAACTAATTTCATGTCACGGCTTTGGTAAATATATATATTTTTTAATTTTATTATTCATTTGGCTTTTCTGATGACGTTGACTTTCATTTACTGTCGTATTCAGGCGTTAGTTTCCTGGTCTCGCAATGTGATGCCAAGCATGTTTCATTCCATTTTCCGTTGGGCTACAATGAGGACGTCCATGATGGTAGTGCTGAGATCCCATATTTCATTGCTGCAAATCATCACTGGCAGTGTGTATTCGTTGAAGTTCTTTCTTTATACATGCCCGATACTCGAGTCGACTATACATTGATTCGGATATCGAGCTCAGCCTCAACAAGAACAACAGCTACACACACACACACACACACACACACATATATGCTTTCAGCAAGATGGAGCTTACAGCACATACTTCGCGCATCACCATGGCGCTACTTCAAGAGTTTTTCGGTGAACGGATTATTTCGAAGGGACTTTAGCCGCCAAGATCACCTGATTTAACACCACCAGACTTTTTTTCTGGGGAGCAAGTAAAAGATCAGTGTACAAGAATCGTCCGAAAACCATTAATGA
>NC_068984.1:145367567-145368380 GCF_001194135.2 Octopus bimaculoides | reverse complement strand
CAACTACTCTTATAAAGTTTTTGAAAGTCTTGTAAAGACTAATATATTCTTTTGTAGTCTTATACCATCTTATATATATTTTATTTTTGCAATAAAATACTGCGGATATATATATATATATATATATATATATATATAACAGGCTTGTTTCAGATTCCGTCTAGAAAATTCACTCACAGGCATTGGTCGGTCGAGGTAATAGTAGATGACACTTGCCGAGGTTGCAACTCAATGGAACTGAACCCCAAACCATGTGGTTGCAAAAGCGTTCTTCTTAACTACTCGGCCATATATAGTCCCAGAAAGAATGTTCTTTACACATACAACTGTTTCGAGATTTGCAACCATCGCTGATTTTCCATCTGCCGATAATCAGTGATTTTCTCTGCTCCATTAGGCATAATCATTCACCGCTCCTGCATCACGAGTCCTTATTATCAAGGAAATAATGTAAAAAAAGAAACGAAGTATTTTTTTCTTTTTCTGTGTATAAAACACACAAAAGGATTTCTCCATCCTTAACACCAGCTGTTTTCAAATTTCTCAATTTCCTTTCAGCATTTCTCTCCTAATTTCCAACGTTGTTTTCCTTTATTCACCGCAGTTCTCCACCCCACCCCCCTCTGCTGTTCGATTTATTTAACCGAATCTCTCTTTTGCATCGATTTCTGTTTTCTTTTTGTTTTCGTTTGTTTTTCGGAACTCTCCTTTTTTTCCTATCTCTGCAAAATTTAGATGCTTACATTCATTTGCACGTATCGACTACCATTTGAACGTTACACACACACACACACACACACACACACACACACA
>NC_068984.1:145365065-145366679 GCF_001194135.2 Octopus bimaculoides | reverse complement strand
TATATATAAATGTATATATGTTTATACAGACATATATAAATGCATATATGTTTATATTTGTATATGTATGTATATATATATGTGTGTGTGTGTAGTGTGTTAGTGTGTGAGTGTGAGTGTGTGTGTGTGTGTGTGCCATTACTCTATCCATTAAATAGAAACCATGTCTACTTAGTAAAGTTTATTGAAATATTTTATGTAGTCTCAACAAGCAAATGGCCTCTAAGTCCAAATATATTAATCGAATATCTATAGCTTCACAATACGCCGTTTTCTATTGAAGACCGTGGCTTTGGGAAGGACATTGATAACCGCTTCACTAACTACGATGTTTTTTTTAGTTTTTAGTACATTTAATAATAGTAATAATAATAATAGTAATAATTGATAATCGAAAGACTAACACGAACTAAAATGATCAAGAAGAATTAAGGGAAATACAGAAATGATGATGGTGGTGTTTGTGGTAGAGGTGGTGATGGTGGTGGTAGTGGTGGTGCTGGTGGTAATGGCGATGATGATGCCGATGATGATGCCGATGATGATGATGAAAAGCAGAAGAAGATGAAGAAGAAGAAGAAGAAGAAGAAAGACGCAGATGAGAAGAAGCGAATTTCATCATCATCATCACCATGATTATTCACAAACACAAAAACAAAAGCAGCACTAACACCACCACCCCCAGTGACCGGGGAATGTGTGTGTGTGTGTGTGTGTGTGTGTGTGTGTGTGTGTGTGTCGGACATTGACCGGGCTAATGAAAATGTTCAACCAAGCTGCCATTAACGACTTCATTATGAAGACATCAATCTGTTCTGTCGGTATTATCGCTCACCTGTAAATATTTTCTATAGCACTTGAAAGATGGGGAAGAAAGAAGAAGAAAAAGTTGATTATACTTGAATCATTGAATCAGAATGGATTTAGAGTTGAGTGGTGAAATTATAATCGGTGACATTGAGTTAAAGCGATTTTGTTTAAATATGGCGAATTTATAAAACATTGACTAACCAACGACGATGATAGCACTTCATACGAGAAATGGAACGCGGATCAATTTCTGTGTGGCGAAAATCGATGGGACACCGGTGGTGTGTGTGTGTGTGTGTGTGTGTGTGTGTGCACGTATGTATAAACATGCACATACATATATACATACACACATACATATGCACATATATATGCATATTTATACAGATATGCATTATCGCAGTGTACATTAGGGATTTCAAATAACTAGTAACAGGGCTTTTAAAGGACTTTCTTCCCTCGGGTCGAGTATTTTCTGGATCAAAGCTAACCAGCAGAATCACAACAATTTCATTTTAAGTTTACACACACACACACACACACACACACACACACACACACACACACACAGAGTGTTTATTCGTGGATTAACAATGTTGGTATTGGTTTCATGCGAAAAAATCTACAATTTTCAAGCGTTAATCTTAAAAATGCTGGTGTTCAATGGAACGCTTGAAAATTGCGAATTTTTCGCACGAAACCAATGACAGTATTAATGAAGAATCGTTCAACCACTACGGTGGGTGAATATATTTTCAAGTCAACTTTTAGTCACTCGCGAGCACTTCTAGACTTCGTCACTAA
>NC_068984.1:145360842-145364186 GCF_001194135.2 Octopus bimaculoides | reverse complement strand
TATATATCTTTATTGCAATTAAAAAAAAAGTAAGGTAAAATTTAATTTTAAAAATTTCTTTGTATGAAGCTAAAACATTTCTGTCTTATTTCTGGTATTACTAGAATGAAAAATATAAAGGAAAATATAATTAATTATTATAATATAATTAATTATAATAATCCTTTCTAGTATAGCTGCAAGGCCTGAAATTGGGCGGAGGGGGATATTCGATTATATCGAACCCAGTACTCAACATCTCTATTATCATTGCCCAATGCATATAGACCACTGTTATCGTACTTAACAACAGGCCATATCAGATGTTCTATTTCAGAGACTTCCAAACCCTAAGGAAGGATGAAGACCACTCGACTACACTGATGTTATTGGCAAGGCAACATGAAATTGGGAATCTAACAAAATGTTTATGTGGGACAGAGATTCGTGACGCAGTATCGTAGAACGCAGCTGGGTTGCGACGCCTATCTATCTATCTATCTATCTATCCTCATACACACACGCATATACATACATAGATGTATACAGACAAATAGACAGGTAGACATACAAACAGGCAGACAGATAGAATGATAGACCACTAACAGAGAACCAGAGAAAGAAAGCAGAGCTAGACAAATGGACAAAATGAACGAAAAATAAGATAAAATTGTTTATAAGCTGGTTTCTTTTTCCCCCCATTTCGTCTTACAGGCCGAGAGCTTCAGCTGTGGCAGAACGTTTGTGGAGTAAACGAGAAGTAAACAACGTGGATGATGCTCAGTTCCGCTTAGATCAACAGCGTTGTCGTCTGCTAAGGTATTTATCTAAAACTCATCTCTATCTTTAAAATATAGACTATTCACTTATCTGCTACGGTATTATTCTCAAACTGCTCTCCAGTTTAAAAAGAAAAGACGATTGTATTTGTCCGCTAACGTATTTCTCTCCTGCTACTCTCCATCTTAAAAACTGATAATGTTGATTATGTACTCCGCACTCCAACTTTAAAAAATTAACAATTCACTTACATTAGGTATTACCTTTAAATTATTCTCCCTTTAAAAAAAAAAAGATAATTTCTTTGTCGTCTGCTAAGTTTCATGATAGCATTTCTGTAATAGAAATAGAGTGATGGGCAGGCGCACCTTCTACCCAGCTAAACGAGACCCTACTCAGTGAAAAGGCTGACTTCCATCGCTTCAGCAGCTGATATTCATTTTATATGAATTATCTTCCTAAACGCCAAAACATGCAGTTTGGTCCCTAAACTGAAATCACAACCTTACGATCATGAGATCAACATCTTAGCCATTTAGCCGCACGCATTCACATGACGGGAGAAACATTAATCATGTTTAATGTAGAGTTATGTACACTATATTTTTTAAATACATTTGCTTTGAAAATGTATAAATATTAAAATAACTGGTACTCCGTCGGTTATGACGATGAGTGTTCCAGCTGATTCGACCAACGGAACAACCTGTTCCTGAAATTTACGCGTATCCCTAACATAGTTCTCAGGGAGATTCAGCGCGACACAGATTGTAACAAGACTGGCCCTTTAAAATACAAGTAATAATCATTTTTGCGAGTTAAGTGGACTGGACCAAGGGGAAATAAAGTGTTTTGCTTAAGGACACAACACTTAATAATAATAATAACAATAATAATAATAATAATAATAATAATAATAATAATAATAATAATAATAATACTTATAATTTTGGCACAAGGCCAATCGTGCTAACGATTCTGCCAGCTCGCCGCCTAAAAGTAAAAAATAATTATCCAAACCTGTTCGTATTTTTGTGGTAATTTTAAAAACTACATTAGAATGTCTCTCTGTCCTCGTCAATCACGACGTTTATATCCAAAAACGCACAATATTAAATGAGTCGGTCAGAAATGGACAATAGAACACAAAAGGGACAAAGGCCTTTGTTCTGAGACCCTAAGTTGATCTTTTAACTTACCTAAATAACACATTCAGACAGTTTTTAAACATACTTAATAATATTGTTTCATGGTTGGATTAATAGAATTTAATAACATATAACCAGTAAATGAAAACGATTTATTGCTCACTGATCCGGGCTGCTTTCTGTTTGTATTATCGTGGCACTCCGTCGGTTACGACGACGAGGGTCCCATCTGATATGATCAACGGAACAGCCTGCTCGTGAAATTAACGTGCAAATGGCTGGGTATTCCACAGACACGTGTACTCTTAACGTAGTTCTCAGGGAGATTCAGCGTGACACAGAGTGTGACAAGGCTGGCCCTTTGAAATACAGGTACAACAGAAACAGGAAGAGTGAGAGAAAGTTGTGGTGAAAGAGTACAGCAGGGTTCACCACAGCCTCATGGAGCTTTAGGTGTTTTCGCTCAATAAACATTCACAACGCCCAGTCTGGGAATCGAAACCACTTGTATTATATAACAATGTATAATATACAATATTATATATACTGTATCTTCAAGTATACATTACATGGTGTTATTTATGCAATTGTGTTTTTTTTTCTTTTCTGTCCTATCTAGTCGAGGAATTTCAGCGCAACCAATTATGAACGGATATTGTGAAGAGACACAAAACAGACAGCTTTTGGCTTTGGTTTCATCTCCTGCTGCCATCATTCATTCTTTTACCATCAAGTTTTATGTTTTTTCCACTCTTCTTGCTTTTTACTAACATCATGTCTTGCTACTCCCCCCCCCCCAAACACGTAATAAGCAACTCGTACAATTAATATTTTATTCGCGCATCTAATCCCCACGAAAGACCTCATAATTCTATTTTTCGCAATCTTTGCAGCTTCAAAGCAATGCGCATTGATTGTACCAACATAGAACCAGTTTGTTGCAAAATCACAAAATATTTTTCATTTCCGTCATATTCTTCAAAGACTGATTTGGCAAATTGGTAGCGACAGGAATCTCTCAAAGAATGTTTTTACCTCAAATAAAAGTTTATTAAATTGGAGTCATTTGCCTTTATTGAGAATATTTAATGTACACACATTCTATTTCATTCTTTTACTTGTTTCAGTCTGCAGCCATGCTGGAGCACCGCCTTTAGTCGGACAGATCGACCCCAGGACTTATTCTTTATAAATCTAGTACTTTTACTATCGTTTTTTTGCCGCACCGCTAAGTTATGGCGACGTAAACACACCAACGTCGCTTGTCAAGCGATGGTGGTGGGACCGTCTACCAAATCCTTTCACAGTAGAAGACACTTACCCAAGGTTCAACGCAGTGGGACTGAACCTAGTATAGCAGTGAATAAATTCAAACGTATAAATCTGGCCGAAGAATTTAAATATTCAACTTTATTATTATTATATATATATATATAT
>NC_068984.1:145356241-145358336 GCF_001194135.2 Octopus bimaculoides | reverse complement strand
ATATATATATATATATATATATATACAGAGTGATTCAAAAGTCGCCATACATAGGAACGATTTATTTTTTTATATTAGAAACAGTTTATAAGAACAGTTTTTTTTTTTAACAAGCTCTATATGGTTACCATTGTTTTGAATACACATTGCAATACGTTTACTCCACTCATTGTGAACTCGTAACAGCACATCCACATCTGGTGATACATGTGCAAATGAGTTGGTGATGCGTCCCTTCAATTGATTTATGTATTTGGCATCTGCTCTGCTTCCTCCTTTATGGATTGGGCATATTCCCTCATTGAGCTTGCTTGGCAGACTGCAATTTGCAAGAAAGCTCTGGAAAAGAATCTGGAGGGGTTATGTCAGGGCACGCTTACACGATTTGAGGAGGACTGCTGGGAAACCATCGGGACCAGTAGTTGAGTTTGTGTCACTTCATTTATGGCTAGTAGTAGATCTTCTTCGCTAATGTCGATGTATTCCATCGTAACTGCCTCGCTGCTTATAGGTGAGGTGGCAAAGAAACCCACTGGTTCGTTAATTGTTTGTGTCCCAACGGGGTGGTAAAGACACTTTTGAATTGGTCATTCAGTACCTTACTGATCCTGGCTGGACTTTCTGTGAAGGAGCCATCCTTTTGGAAGAGGGGTCCTAACTTGCAGCGTACTGAGGCTGTTTCTTTCGCGTAATGTATACATATATACATATACATACACACACATATATATATATATATATATACGCACACACACGATTCTAATAAGATTAGTCAGAAGAAGTGAAGGAATTGTTTCTCTGTCTATTTACAGGTGCAGAGAGAGTCTTCGAAATGTCCAAGGACGTTCAATCAGCTAGATACAAATAAATCTCCTTCAAATTACACACCTTCTTTGTTAGGAAACGAAGACATTATATGATATATTCCAAGGTTATATCCTGCATTCCCATATATACTATGTCTGAAAGATAAACACGGCTTAAACATGGCTTTCAATCATAAGTCTGCTTCTTCAGAGATGACCATGGACTAAAGCAAAAATACCAGCTACACACACGGCAATAAATACTAGCAGCAATCAACATCATCAATGCATCCAGATCCCTTATTACCAATACAACCACCACCACCACCACCACCACCACCACAACCACCATCACCGCCAATGCCGTCACCATCGGTGCTGCGGCCGTCACTTTATGACGTCAGTCCACCATGCATAATTAATCATCTCCACTGACCAGAGCAACATTTCATTGCCAATATCATGGGGTAGATGTAACACACACACACACACACACACACACTTACATATACACACACATGTACACACAACCACACACTTACATACACACACACACACACACACACACACTTACGTATAGACACACACGTACACATACATCCCAATATACTCACGCACAGCAGCACACAATCGCACGCTTATACACATATATGCGTACACATGAGCACACACACACACATATAGCCACACAACCACACTCACTAATACACTTACTAACACACACACACACACACACACACACACACACATCTTACACGTACACACACACACACATCTTACACGTACACACACACTCACACTCGTACAGCTCAACATGTCTGCCGATGTTTCCTCTTAGTCACGTCCCTATGGATTGTTCTCACTCCAACATGAACAGACAGATTTGCATATCGACATAGTGCAGTTACTAAGTAGAATACTAACTCCGGCTCTATCAATTGATAATGAGACTGATCCGGACATAATTATATCGATAGATATCAAAGGCATAGATTAACATCTATGATGCAATGTGGAGTGGGAAATAGCACTGGGGATAGGGTAAGTAGCATGAAATACGAGGTGGATGGTGTTGTGAACAGGGAGGATGGTATTAGGGACGTATTAAGTGCCGTTGAATGCTGGGGAAACGCTTCTGAGAATGGGGTAAATATAAAGCCTTGTACTTTACAATATATTTTTTCTTAAACATGAAAAACGCTTTTTAGCTATGATTAGTATTTTACTAAGCTATATTTAGACCACACACACACACACACACACACACACACACACACACACACACACAC
>NC_068984.1:145354859-145355556 GCF_001194135.2 Octopus bimaculoides | reverse complement strand
AAGCGACGAGAGGGGGCATGCCTGACTGACCGAACGTGCAATGTCGAAAGATCTCGATAGATGTCCATTCACGCGAATTACCGAACGGATGCCTCTGTACAAAGCAACTATCCACCCGCGGAAGACGGGACCGAAACCAGCCGCTATGAGGACAGCCTCCAAGTATCGATGATCTATCCTATCGGAAGCCTTGGATTGATCCAAGTTGATCAGAGCCCCACCCATGCCAGGTTCGTTAACTACCCTGTCTATGATGTAGCGAATCAGATGGAAGTTGTCATGGATGCTCCGGCTCGGTACGGTGCACGTTTGTGCCTTGTCGACTAGTTTCTCGATGAGAAACGCCAATCTCTTGGCTAACACTTTGGCCAAAATTTTGAAGTCTGCATTGAGCAGAGTGATGGGCCTAAAGTTATCTATTACGTCCTCCTTGTTTGAATCTTTCTTCAGCAGCGTTACGGCTCCTCGGCTCACAAAACCGGGGATGCTCCCGTTTTGCTGCCAGTTGCGGTACACTGCTGCCAAGACGTCTCCAAAGAAGTCTGGCATACAACTGTAAAGCTCGTAGGGTAGACCATCTAAACCCGGCGATTTGTCCCTCGAACATTCTGCCATCGCGTCCCGCACTTCCGCCGCCATGATGGCGCCTTCGTAGCACCCTGACTCCCTTGTCGAGAGTCGTGGCAGGCTGTGCAGG
>NC_068984.1:145352385-145353357 GCF_001194135.2 Octopus bimaculoides | reverse complement strand
ATATATATATATATATATATATATATATCAAAGTATAATAGACGCAATAGAAAAGGTTCAAATCAGGCAGACTACGATTAGCACATACATATATGGCTTTAATTAGGATAAAATAAAAAATGTCCAATCTGAAACATATATTGATATATTAGAAATATCAAAATATATGAATACTAAAAATATACATGGACATATAGATATGTAAACATAATAATAACGGAATATAGATAAAAATAATGAAATATAGAAAAAAGACGTTTTTAAAAATTTAAATATAATATAGAGACAGTAATGAGTATTAAAAAGAGTTAGAGAAACACCTTATTTTCCTCTAACAATGCAAGGTATCGCTGATGATGCCTGGTAGCCATAAGGGGTGAACGTGCTCTGCGGACTTACCCTGGAACATGTTAGAGGAAAATAAGGTGTTACAACGATCGTTTCATGTGTCCATTCGTGCAGATTATATATGAATCTCAAGATTCATTTCTGTAGAATGCCTCATCAGGGGAAGATAGGGTTTACGCTAGATGTGGATTTATTATTCCCTTACCAGGTATGAGATAATTTGATGCTTTATAAAAGAGCGGATAAAGTTATGTAAATTATGAAAGATTTTATGAGGGCTGATGGGAGAAAAATTGATTTACTGACTTTCTTAAAATTTATATTTATGTCGGCGATATATTGTATATATATATATATATATTGAACGAGAGAGAAAGAGAGAGAGGACTGTCGGAGAGAGTAAAGTACAGAAAAAGAGATAAAACAGTGTTTAAATCAGATGATTTACCTATTTATTTTAGAGACCCGGCAGTTTTGATTTGATTTTTGCTATTCACCTTACAGTCATATGACGATTTATTTATTGCTTAAAATGTTATCGAGGAAGAGATCGGATAAATTTGTTCGGCAATTTCCTGTTAATCAAACTGTGTTGTTATTTAAAACAAAAAGAAAAAAAACACA
>NC_068984.1:145349039-145351910 GCF_001194135.2 Octopus bimaculoides | reverse complement strand
TATATATATATATATATTCTTTTATTGTTTTATTTGTTGCAGTCATTTGACTGCGGCCATGCTGGAGCACTGCCTTGAAGGGTTTTAGTAAAAAAAATCGACCCCAAGACTTATTTTTTTAAGCCTAGTACTTATTCTATCATTCTCTTTGACCGAACCGCTAGTTCACGGGGACGTAGGCACATCAACAGCGGTTGTTAAGTGGTAGTGGTGGAGGGGGCAAACATAAACACAAAACACACACACACACACACACACACACACACACACAGTATCCAAACCTTGTTTCAGGGTAAGTCGTGTGTCCGCGGAGCACGTTCACCCCTTATGGTTACCAGGCATCATCAGCGATATCTTGCATTCCTCGTTGGACCAACTTCCAATAATTCCAGAGTATATATTAACGATTACTAGAGAAGACGGAGTGTACCAAAAAGCAATTTATTATTCTCAAGCGAGTTTATCGTTGACAGTACCTTCGAAGTTTGAGTCAGTTAAGCCATCGTCGGACGATGGCCCGTTTATTCTAAATATTCTCTGTGCTTACGTTGTATCTCCCACCACTGTCTAGAAACTGATATTGGTTTGTCTATATCTCCATAGCTTCGCAGTTCGGCAAAAGACACCGATAGAATAAGCACCAAGATTAGAAAAAATAAACAGAGCTGAAATCGAAACAAGCAAAAGAATAAAAGATATTCATAGATTCATATATTGACGTATTAATCCTTATTTCTGTTAGATATACATTTAGCCATTGTTTTCATGTATTATTCAATCTAGATGTGTATATATATATATATATATATATATATATATATATATATATATATATATATATATATATATGTGTGTGTGTGTGTGTGTGTCCCGTGTTTGTGTTTACATATTGAAGTATCAAAAAACAGACTTATGCATGAGTGAATTGTCTGTATGGCTCTATCTATTTCATTGTAGGTTTTATGCTGCAGCGCTGTTGCATTGTCTTTCTTACTTTTTTACTTTATTACTTGCTTTAATCACAAGACTGTGGCTAAGCTGGAGCACTACCTTAAAGGAGGTTAGTTGAACAAACCGACCGCAGGACTTATTCTTTTTAAATCTGTGTTTATTCTATCGGTGTTCTTTGTTGAACTGCTAGATTAAGGGGACATATACACACCAACAGTAGTGGGAGGAGGCGAACACAGACACAAAAACGCACATATACGTATATACACGACAGGCTTCTTTCAGTTTCCGTCATCCAAATTCACTCACAAGGCTTTGGTCAGCCCGAGATTATAAGTAGACGACACTCTGCCATGGTGCCACGCAGTAAAACTGAACCCGAAACCATGTAATTGGGAAGCAAGCATCTTATCATACAGTCACGCCTTTAAATTAGACATAATAAATAAGTAATAATCCTTCCTACTTTAGGTACAAGGCCTGAAATTTTGAAGGGAGGGGGCTAGTCGGTTACATCGACCCCGGTACTTATCAGATTTAATCGACCCCAAAAAGATGAAAAGTAAAGTCTACCTCAGTGGAATATGAACTCAAAATATATAACTAATAATAAAGATAATTGGGAATTACTATATACATGGCTGGATATTACTGTCTCGACTCAAAGGACACGTAGCGCCAGTTTCTCAACTTCCATGGCGCATAGGTAGCCGACATCGTATTAAGCCATTCTGTTCTGTATAGTAATTGGCGCCAACAGCCTCGAAACCTTATCTTCTTACGACCTGTATGTGAATTTCTTTTCTATCTTCTTTCTCTCTTCTTTGGAGGTGTTGACACATTTAATACCCCATATATTTCAAATCAGACTTTCTCAATCTACTCTTCCAATCGACATCCAATTGAGAGAATCAACACACATTTTATACGTTTTGGGAGACAAAGACAAACTCTAAATGTTTATACATAGGTGAAATTTGTAGAAAAATACTAGACGAAGACAGGTGTATGAACAAGTAAGTGTATTAGTTTGACGCTCGGGAAAAATGAAAATATCTTTTACGTTTCGAGCCTCTGCTCTTCAACAGAAAGGAATAAGAGAAAATAAACAGAGAGAATGAGAAAACCTTGTGACCGGTCCAACATGGCGACTGATTGGAATAAAAAGAGGTTGAATGAAAGAGAAATAATAATAGTGTTAGAGATCCCAACAAGAGAAGGGGTGTGTTCGTGTGTGTGTTTGTAAGAATGATGTATGAGTGTGTAAGTGTGTATTGTGAATGAGGGCGAGTGACTGACATGTGTGAGTGTGTGCGTGTGTAACATATGTGTGTTTGCATTGTGTGTAGCAGTTGATGTGTGCTTTTTCACGTGTGTGTGTGTGTCTGTTACCAAACAGTGTGCCTGTGTATGGTTTACGTATGTGAGCTAAAGTTATCCTTGTCCATGTATGTTGTGTGTGTATGTATATATAGGCCTATTTTCAGGCATTATGTGCTTGTGTGGATGTGGGAGTGTGCATGATGGTGTGTGGTGCGCGTACTGAGTTAAACAATGTGTGTGGTTGCTCACATAGTGGTATATGTGGGGACGCTATTGAAGATTGTGTGTGGGTGTGTGGATGATGGTATGTGGTGTGGGTACTGAGAAGTTGTCAGTGCTAGCGTGTGTGGAGTGGTGTGAGGTTGGTATCAAATGAGGATAGGAGGTGTCAGAGGTTGGTGTAAGATGAAGAGAGGAGGTGGGTTGAGCCCATATGGTGCAAAGAAGAGAAGAGAGAAGGTGAACTCTTGTTCACGGTGAAGGCGGGAATCTGGATGGTCTCTGTGCAAAGACAGTCCGAACACAGACAGATGTTGTAGCGAATGACCGGTAGAGCGGAAATGGCGCGAGACCGGGGTGTCATGACCGAGTCTGATG
>NC_068984.1:145347359-145348408 GCF_001194135.2 Octopus bimaculoides | reverse complement strand
TATATATATATTTATGTGTGTGTGTGGTTATATTTGCCCTACACCACCGCTTGACAGCCGGTGTTGGTTTCTTTATATCCCCATAACTTAGCGATTCAGCATAATTGACCATAATAGACCAAGCTTTCAAAAAAAAAAACAATAATAATAATAATAATAGTAGTGTCGATTCGTTCGACAGAAATCCTTCAAGGCGGTGCCCCAGCATGGCCGCAGTCCAATGACTGAAAGAAGTAAAGGATAACAAAAGACACTTCCTTATTTCCATGGGACTTCTATTATTTTGTTTATTATCAATGGCGGTGAAGATCCGGTTTCCGACAAAGCCTCTCTCTCTACACGTTTCCCTGTCATTTAACGCAACCTTACAATTCTTTTAATGACTCGAATCAATAAAAATATATTTATAACTAATGACTTGTATCAATTCAATTAATACATCGATAGATTCACTCACACAGTTTTTACTAATATAGTGACAAACCTGATGAGGGTCAGTCGCTATGTGAGCATCTGATCTCCTAGAAATAGCAACCAAACCTCTCTTAAACTACACTCTGTCAGCTTGAGAAGCTGAGGGTGGATTTTTTAAATTAACTTTGTTTCGTATTAACCAATTAAGTCCCAAATACTTAAATTTCTGAATATTACTTTTAAATTTTTACAGATGATTGAAAATAGGTTAAAATGAAAAAAAAAATAATTATTAAAACTCCTTTACTTCAAGTAGAAATGGAAATACTCGGTGTCCTATAAATAGAACACAGAGACAATGTGATATAGCTTATCTAATGTTCTCATTTAGTGTCCTATTTATAGGACAGTGGGACTAAATGGGTTTATATTTCAGGGGTAATTAAGGCGGCGAGCTGACAGAATCGTTAGCAACCCGGTAAAATGCGTAGCGGCATTTCGTCCGTCTTTACGATCTGAGTTCAAATTCCGCCGAGGACAATATTGCCTTTCATTCTTTTGGCATTGATAAAATAAGTACCAGTCATGCATTGGGGTCGATGTAATCGTCTTACCCCGTCTCCCGAACTTGCTGG
>NC_068984.1:145344998-145346766 GCF_001194135.2 Octopus bimaculoides | reverse complement strand
AAGATCGGTTATTGCTGAAATAATCCTTTCACCGCTAAACATTTCGCCCGGCGTGCTAACGTTCCTGCCAGTTTGCCGGCCTAAGCTATTGCTGGAATAATGCAGTCCGAGATATATTAGGGTGTCAGAAAATTTGTTTGCTTCTTTTCAATGTTATTTGAATTAATACGAAAAATATTTTTATCGTAGTGTTTTATGAGTTTTTTTGTAATTTTCTTCTTCCTTTACATTTTTTGTTTGTCGTTTTTGAAAATTGAATAAGTTTTGCCTCTTTTCAGATGTGAGATTAATGTCGACATTTCTTCCGGCCCCTTACGTTCTGAGTTCTTTTCCGGCTGAGGTTATATTTGCTTCGCATTCTTTCGGGGTCGATGAAATAAAGTAGCAGTCGAGTCCTGGAGTCGATGCCATTTTCTTCAACACAGCAGCGCTCGCCTCTATGTCGCTAATTTGACCCAAAATGCTATTCAGGACCTCTATTCGGAAGGTCTACTGCGCACACCATTTGTCCATAATATAGCGCCTTCACATTATCACTTTGTACGGTCACTCTCCAACAGTCCACACATTGTTTCGTTCAACAATATCGTGAAACTGAAAACGTGGTTCAATGAATTCTTCAACTCAAGACCCAGAGATTTCTACCATCAACGAATTCACAAGAAAGTGGAACGTCAATTAGAGGTCGTGGACAACGAAAGAAAATATATTATTTACTGATTTGTTAAAATTGTTGATGAAGAAGAGGGAAAAAACGAGCGATTCATCTGGCAACCCAATAAGATTCCAGTGAGAAAGGACCATGTAGTCACGGCTGGAACGCCTTTGACTGTATGTCATTACATTTCGAGCTGATTCAGGATTAAACCACAACAACGGCAACGACAACAAATATATCGATGGTTCTACGGTTGCCTTAGGAACAATTCATCTCTACCTCGTTTCTCATGACATTACCATGGCTACAATATTGATGCAACATTGATCTCAGTGAAATAGATTGCGTTCACAATTAACGCTCTGTTATAATGAGGAGACTGTCTTAAGTCAGTCATAAAAGATGACAGATAAAGACAGATCAAATTTATAAAGTTTAAGGTTGATATGAAGATGCAGTGTCTGGAAAGAAAAATAATTAATTGATGGGATGGTCACGACTGGAAGGCGGATCTTGATTAGAGATACTTTGATCGGCGATGACCTGATGCTACACAAAGACGATAATAATAACAACAATAGCAACAACAACAACAACAACAACAACAATAATAATAATAATAATAATAATAATAATAATAATGATAATAATAATGATAATAATAATGACGATAATGATAATGCTGATGATGATGATGATGATAACGTGAATACAAAAGGCAACATGATGATGTGGCAAGAATGATCCGTTGGGAGATGTGTGGAAATTATGACCTTGAAAAGATCAAAGACATGCTTATAGCCAAATCCCAGAAGGAATTACTGAGAATGAAGATGGCAAACTCCTGTGGGATGCAAAGATTCAGTGTGATTATCAGAGTAAGCATCGGAAACCTGACATTGTTTTGGTGAAGAGAAAAGAAAGAAAGAAAGAAAGAAAGAAAGAAAGAAAGAAAGAAAACATGTCTGGTGATTGAGTCAGCGTGTCCTGGTGTCAACAGGATTGAAGAGAAGGAAAAAGAATAAGGGAACAACTATGGCGAATTGAAGTGGGGAAATGCACAGATTGTGAGCAATGAAGAGAGTGGACGTGGTACCAATAGTGACTGGC
>NC_068984.1:145342357-145344602 GCF_001194135.2 Octopus bimaculoides | reverse complement strand
AAACAAACAAGACATTACTAACACCTCACTACTACCACCACCACCACCACCACCACCATTATCCCCATGTCGAACAACACGACTGAGGGATCTTTTCTGCTATATCCATCCTCACGCGCAAAGCTTGGGTCGACTCGAAGTTCCATATGGGGACCCATAAGCATTTGACCCGATGATTCCAAACTGTATTACAGTATCGATGATTTAATCAGTGATCATCACTATTCTAACATTAACCAATCCTAAAACTTCTTAGCTCGCCGCCTTTAAAACCAATTACTATTTGCAGGTAATCAAGTTAATTAACATAATATTACATAATTTAATTCTATGTGGCTGATGACGATGTTATTTCGTCTTCTCTTTGACCTTATTTATACTTCAAGGTACATTAACATTTTATAAACGCACGCAAGGCGGCGAGCTGGCAGAATCGTTAGCACGCCGGGCGAAATGTTTAGCAGTATTTCGTCTGTCTTTACGTTCTGTGTTCAAATTCCGCCGAGGTCGACTTTGACTTTCATCCTTTCGGGGTCGATAAATTAAGTACCAGTTGCGTACTGGGGTAGATCTAATCGACTGCGCCCTCCCCAAAAATTTCGGGCCTTGTGTCTAGAGTAGAAAAGAATATTTCATAAGTGCTTAGAATTGTCATCTGAAAATAGAACTCAAGATGTTATTTCATTCATTTAGGAATGTATCAACTCAGCTAAATGTATCTGACTTAAATTCTTTTCTGTGACGAGACATTTCCGAAACAATTTGCAAGCAACGGTGTGTACTCACAGACACGTGCTTAGAGGAAATTTGTCGCCACCAATATATAGGAAAACAATCAATAAAGTAATGGTTTGTTGCCAACTTAATGTGGCAGTCCCAGGAAAGGGAAGAATGCTACTGCTATTTAGCCCCAAGAAACACCGTTTCTAGTTGGATAGCTGACGCAAGCGTTCTGTGTCCTTAAGTTTTCAAACAGGAGAGAAAAGCACCTCCACCCAACAAAGTCAGCATCCAGAGACTAGTTTCAGGGTTGTTGCTCTTCATCAGTCTGGAGTAGCTTGGCCTTGCTAGCTGTCGGTGCTAAATCGCTGTTGGAAACTTATAGAATTTCAAGTGAAATAAATTCACTGATCTCCGAAATTAGAATTATTGCATTTCTAAATCTCTTAGAGAGAGTTATGCAGTAGCAGCACGATAAAGTGATGGCCATCACTTAATCAGTTTGATTTTTGAACTCCTTCTCTCGCAGGAAACCATCAAGGTGCTTGAAAAAGTGGTAGTCGGTTGGAGAAAGGTCTGGGGAATAAGCTGGGCGGGGAAGATTTATATATGGGGTTTAGCCTTACGGCTTTATCTTCAGACCCCCAAATGCTGCTGGCTTGAGACCTCTTTAAAATATGGAGGGGGAAGCCTTGTTTTTAAGAGTAAAACCCTAAGTGATTATCTCCCTTTTCCATTGTCCATCGATCTTTGGCCGTGCTGCCATCTTGAACTCCAGGACGGAGATTTTCGAACCATGCTTGCATTTTAGAAAATTCCTGCTGGCCTTTTGGAATCCGCATGACGGCACCACAATCGGAAACCAACAGCCAAGGCTGAAGGGAGACAAACGTTTATCTTCGTGGTGCTTTGGTGACCGCAAGATAGAAACGCGGCTGAAAATCGATGGACAATGGCAAAGGGAGTTATTCACCTAGTGTTTTACCCTTGAAAACGAAGCTTTCCCCGCCTCCATATTTTAAAGAGATTTCAGGCCAGCAGTATGTGGGGGTCTGAAGATACGCCGTAAGGCTAAAGCGAGAAACCCAGGGTAACCCCATAAACCGACCTACCCCACAATAATATTAACTGCTCTACATCTTAGAGCGTGCTTCTCCTACGGATTTATGTATTTCTACAAACGATCCTATATATGTGTGTGTGTGTATATATATATACACACACATAGTAAAGAGAGTTGGTATGGCAGATAGAATATACTGAAACTTTATCATAACGATCGTTTCGACACATCGTGCATCGCTCCCTCGTGGGTGGGAAACTATACAATGAATTCCTTTATTCCCTGCAGTGCGAAAGCATCTGTTTGTTCAGGTGATATAACTTGGTTTCTCGTTACATAGTTGATATTCCGCTCTTAAGTTTAACTAGAGCATCTTGGTAGTAATCGTATCTATCTATCTATCTATCTATCTATGTATATATATATATATATATATATATATATATATATATGTATATATAT
>NC_068984.1:145331785-145341848 GCF_001194135.2 Octopus bimaculoides | reverse complement strand
ATATATATATCGCGTTTAGCATAGGCTGTCGGAAAAAAGGGAATTTCGTGCAATGGATTAATGTTATTTTATTTTGGACGAGTCCGCCTCTTGTTGTCTGAGTTTCGCCTGTAGGCACACAATAGTGACAACTTATCTGATGATAACTTTATTCCTGCAAGTGAAACTCAGAGTAGCAAGACTAGAATATTTTATACTGATATAGATGCAGGACATTCTATTTTGTAATATAACATCTACCGTTTAAATATTAAAAAAGAAATTCATACTTATGTATGTATGTTTCTGTGCATCTATACGATTATATTACATCATAAAGCTGGCGATCGTATTTGAAACCGTGACGCCAACTATCACTTTGTATCATCAGCATATTACAAATCATAAGGAGGCGAGCTGGCAGAGTCGTTCCCGCACCGGACAAAATTACTTAGCAGCAGTTCTTCCGGCTTTATACTCTGAGTTCAAATACCGCCGAAGTCATTTTTGTCTTTCGTCCTTTCAGAGTTGATCAAATAAGTACCAGTTGACCATTGGGGGAGGGAGGGTCTACTTAACCCCTCCCCCGGAAATTGCAGGCCTTGTGCCAAAATTCGAAACCAATGTGTTACTAATCATGAGACTACGTTAACGTCAGCAAAACCTTACTAATTATTTATTTATGCTTAATTGATCTCGCTTCTAAAACATCCAGGTGAGAGAATGGAAAGTGTGCGTATATGTATGATGCGCGTATACGTATATGTATATGTATGCGTGTGTGTGTGTGTGTTTACGTGCGTACACACAAATACACACACACACACACACACACACACACACACACACATATATGAAGGCACGAAGCCAAATTGTTAGGATGATGAGCTCATGATCATATGGTCACGGGTTTCAATTCCTGGTGCGGTTGCTGCATTTTGTCTGTCAGAAAGGCCTTTCATCTCATGTTGCTCTCTTCTACTCAGCTGTGAATAATTACAAACCTAGAGTTGTCTTCTTTCAACTTCACATCTTCCATGTTTTGCTGAGTAAAGAACGGAAAAGTGACGAGACGATGTCCATGTTTGCTCACAAGCGCAGTGACACTCTGAAACAAACGAGAGCGTAGTGCAAACGATGAACCACTCTTATGAATATATATATATATATATATATATATATCCTATGCAAATCATTCGTTTATAGTGATCAAACGTATGTGCTTTACATTAACTCACTCCTTTCATCAAATCGACGTTGCCTGAACAAGCGCACGATGTATCACACGTCAGGTGTCTAAATGATCACAGAGAAGCGTGAGATGAAGCGTTTTGCTCATATATATATATATATATATATATATATGGAGAGAGAGAGAGAGAGAGAGAGAGAGAGAGAGAGAGAGAGAGAGAGAGAGA
This sequence comes from Octopus bimaculoides, assembly GCF_001194135.2. NCBI lineage: Eukaryota > Metazoa > Mollusca > Cephalopoda > Octopoda > Octopodidae > Octopus > Octopus bimaculoides. The sequence goes on along the minus strand of NC_068984.1, from coordinate 145,340,451 downwards.
GAGTGTAGCCAGGTCTTACAACTTGCAATCATCACGAGGGAGAAGTCGTCAGACTGAAGTTAACTTCCGGTTATTAGTTGCAAAATCCCCGAATAACTTCGTGGATGCAATCCTTGCTAGTTCTCTGCAGGAATTTGCTCCGCTCTTTGCTTATGAGCAATGTTACCAGCTCATTGCGTATATAAAGGTTCTTCTTATTATTATTGTTGTTCTTCGCTATGAAAGGTCGAGTTTCACACAACTTCCGCTTAGGAGATATTCTCTTTCAAAATCATAAATATTTCCCGTTTTTTTTTGCTTTTGGTTTTAATTAAGAGGATAGATTACATATGATTGAGTGACTGAACATATTTATTTTACGTGCTTGTGAATATGTATGGGAAACTGTCAGTATGTAGGCATAACGTATATACACATACATATATTTGGATAGATAGATAGATAGATAGATAGATAGATAGATAGATAGATAGATAGATAGATAGAGAGACATAGATACACACACACACACACACACACATATATATATATACACATACATACATACATACATACATACATACATACATATATATACACATACATTACATACATTACACACACGTATGTATTTACAGTGCGAGCTGGCAGCTGAACTAGTAAATCGTGAATTCTGTTATCTAAACTTTGTTTATATTAGTGAGAAAAATCTCAGAAATCCCTAAACAATCTTAGGGAACAATTGAAGGAATTAAGTGAGGAAGTTTGCATTGCAATACGATTGCAGCTCCCAGTGGCTGAGATCGATGGTGAAAACGGAAACCTGATTTATTCGACACAGCAATTACGGTGGAAAGAAAAACATACAACACCTGATATTTTGTTGTATCATCATTGATTTTTGTTTCACAAAATCTTAATAAGATCAAATAAAAGTTCAAAGCCCATTAAAAATCATTAGCTCGTTTGTGAAGTTGTTATCCTACAATATTTAATACTTTTATTGACACAACCATTCATGTATGTTTGCTACTTTACGTTTAGAAATCTTTGTGGAAAACAAACGAAACACGTTTAGAAACTTTTATTTCTCTTTTTTTTATTATATATATATATTTCATTTATTAAAAACAAGACACGTTTTGGAACATTTTATGTCAACAGATTACGAGCAAAGTTGTTTTTGTCTCCGCAAATCGCAGTCCGTAACATAAAGGTCGGTCCAGTTTATTCAGAGGACCCAAACGATCTAAGACGTTAATAAGTGTTTATTAGAGTTGATAACAAGTCCAGTATACCTGGTGAACTGTATAAACGATATAATTAGCAAGCGATAATGTTTTAGCTTCGTTTCTTTAACGATTGATGCTAATTCTATCAGGATTCATTTTTTGTCATTCATTTTATGATTACTTGATTACATCCGGAAAAAAAAAACATTCAGCAAAACTTCCATAAAAACTTTGAAAAAATATTTGATATAGGTTAATCTGTGTTTTGATAACTGAAACGTGATCGATATTGATAATTAACGAGTCCAAGAGGACAGTACCAGTTATGTACTGTGGTTCATCCAGTCAACTATATTGTTCCTTACAAATCTGTAACGTTGCGTGATTAAAAAAAGATTAACTCAATAAACTTGGTGAAATTAACTGACATATTTAAACATTTAACAAGGAAACATGTATCTTAACCTGTTTTAATAGAGGTTACATCCAAAGGGCTACGAATGGGTTTTGGCTTTGCGTTTTCGGATGTTTATCCTTAATTAAAAATGTTTCCTCTTCTTTGCAAGTACATATATGAATTTAATTATATTTGTAGTCTAATTAAAACTTTAACAAAACAACAATGAAAATCTGTGATCCTCAAACCAATGCAAGCAGACTGGTAACGAGGGCGTGTGATTACGGGTGGGCAAACTTCTACCCAACCTCACACGAAGGAGCAATTGTGTAACAGACACCACTGAAAAAGGTATCTGGAATTAAACAGCTTTCATTATAAACAACATAATTGAAATATTCAAAAGAGGACCAATAATTCTTCCCGAATCACACGTTCATAAGGCCGGTTTTCTGGATTCTGTGGCGTGCATACTCACCCCGCATCGCCCTCTACTGGACGGGACGTCAGTCCATCGCGGAGTTATTCATTTTCGCCAGTAACATGAAGTGAAGCGTTTTGTTCAAGAACACTAGGCATCGAAACCACAATCTTACGACTATGAATGCAACCCCCTGACCACAATGCAATGCGCTTTCATGATTGGAATATTACTCTTTTATACGTAAATTTAAATTTACAATGCTGCCATTTCTGTCTCTCTCTCGCTCTCCTATACACTCAAGAAACCTTTTAGTGAAACACTGTCATATGTCTTCTCTACATTTCTCTTCGCTAAAATACATAATCAGGAAAACACACAGCCAAACCACTCAGACCTCCACATGAAACCCAATACACCGCATACACAACATACAACAAAAGTGTTTTGATTGAAAAAATGTTAACAAAATGGAAAAACATTACAAAGGTAAAATTACCAGCAGGGGAGTTTCCCCCACCCTAATAAAAAAAGTGCATCCTGGTGGACATAGCAAAATTTAAAAAACTAAAAAAAAACTTTCGGATCTGATATAGACCCTATAGGGACGAAGGTAGAGTTTGATACCCTGCTTCCTGTCATTGAACGCAAGGAAGTGGAAACACTTACAAAGGAAGTAACTGTTGCGATGAACTTGTAAGAAAAAACAAATGTATTAAATGTCACAAATCGAGTGCAGGGCTCGAGTAGCCATTGCATCCCTACATTCATATATCCTTCTTTCATTACATTATTTACATTTGACGGATATTTGTCCTCATCTTGTTTGTTGTTAACACAACGTTTCGGCTGATGTACTCTCCAGCCTTCATCAGGTGCCCCGGGGGAATTTCTCCCCTTTCATAAAGAAATAATAAAATATAATTAATTCCCCACTGCCAACTACTGATGAGGTTCAAATATATCGAAATAGCTATGTATACGAGTATTGAACACTTTATACTTGAATGTGAATATTACTGATTCGATGAGTGAAACGAAAAACAAAAGAAAAATATTCAGACTGTATGATATATATTCTAGACTATCCAACTCAAATTTGCTTTAATAGCGAAAAAATAAACGAAATGTCTAGCAAGACGATCGTCTGCCTTGTAATGGAACGACCAATCAAATAACAACCTACAGCGATGGAAACCATTTATATTACTATGTTGATTTTTTTTATTTGTTTCAGTCATTTGACTGCGGCCATGCTGGAACATCGCCTTTAGTCGAACAAATCGACCCCAATACTTATTCTTTGTAAGCCTAGTACTTATTCTATCGGTGTCTTTTGCCGAACCGCTATATTTCGAGGACGTAACTACACCAACATCGGTTTCAAGCGCTGGTGGTGGCGGAACAAACACAGACACACAAACATATACAACCACATATATACATATATATTTATACGACAGGCTTCTTGTAGTATCCGCCTACCAAATCCACTCATAAGGCTTTGGTCGGCTCGAGGCTATGTTAGAAGACACTTGCCCAAGGTGCCATTCAGTGGGATGAGAACCGGGAACTGTGTGTTTGGGAAGCAAGCTACTTACCGCACAACCACTCCTGCGCCTACGGCTACTCATGTTTGTATTGATTGAGACTATGTGTGTGTGTGTGTGTGTGTGTGTGTGTGTGTGTGTGTGTGTGTGTGTGTGTGTGTGTGCCTTTCATCCTTTCGGGGTTGATGAAGTAAGTACCAGTTGAGCACTGGGGTCGATTTAATCGACGAGCTGCTACCCCCAACATTCCAGGTCTTGTGCCTATAACAGAAAGAATATTAAGCATGTTAGCACCCATTTTACTCTTTGTGCGAGTGTGTGAGCGCACGCGCGTGCGTGTAATTATTTGTTAATGTGGAGGAAATAAAAAAGAACATAGAAAAAATACACACCCATTAGCGAAATCTTAAATGTATGGAAACAGTGTTTATCCAAATATTCTTTTCTAAAGGGAAATAAATACAAACCAAATGAAAAACAGCTTTATGTGAACTGGTTTTTTGTTAATGAAGGTAATTTCCTAAACGATTTTGCTTTATTGTAGAGCAATAGTTGTTATGTGTGGAGTCGTAGGGAAGTAAATAACATCTTTAAGAGACATAAATATTCACTCCACAAAATTTTTTTCTAACATCGGTTACATACTTTGACAATTGATTTCTTGAGATAACATATTCGGAACTAAGCAGATATATTTTACCGGGTACAGTGTCTAGTCGAAAGAACAAACATTTGTAATATCATTTGGATATTCTTAAAGATACGCAAGCGAGTTATTGTATGTTTCTAATGAATTGTCATAATGAAAGCAGGCATAGCGTATATATGTCTTGTGCCCTGGTGGGTAGTTGTTCAGAAGGAGATAATCATTTCTAGGTAAACCTCGGCAGGATTATTTAAATTTTAAATCAAAGAACAGGGAAGAAGATATGTAGACTATGTATGTATGTATGTAGAGGACTAATTGTAAGGATAAGCAAGTTAGGCAAGTCGATATAAAATATTAAATACATTTAATACAAAAAATGTACATATGTTTACATATAAAAAGGTCTGATTTTCACAGGATAGAAAAGATATCAGGAATTAAATGGGTTGAATATTCAATCCCTTTAATACAATTATTCTTCTGCCTGCTCAAGTTTAAACCTTTTGAGCACTATGAAGTGTATTCTATACGGAGAATATCCATCCCTCATCTAGAAACTATATGTATGTATATTAATTGCAGTGTACAGTATTATATATCCATTACGGCCGATCTTACCAATTGGTTTTGCATTAACGATTCAACGGAGTGTTACATAACAGTCCGATTATGTAGCCCTTCGTCCTTCAGAGATGGCAGTTAAGGAATGAAATATGACGACTGCTCTTGGTTTGTGATTGCTGTGAAAAAGACGACGAAACGAATCAAGCAAGTATTAAGAGTTATGTCCCTTGGCACAAAAAAAAAAAAAAAAAGCCGCCTCGTCAGGTGTTGCAAGGCGACAAGAGTTTTAAGGAAAAATCTGCACGGAAAACGCATGTATGCTTTAGGATCGGTGTTAATTGTTACGTAGTCACCAATTACTGTAGTATCGCCAATTGTCGTGGCGGTACTTTTATTTTACACTATAACCGTGTAGTAACAATAAAATATATAACAATGCAAGGTAACAACAGCGTAACAATCCAACAAACTCTCCACGAACCAACAAACAATATTCCGACAAACTACCAAAACGACACCTGACGACTTTCTGCGATTGACGCCTACTCTCAATTCTTTATTTGGCCACCAAGAGCCCGACACAGAGGGGACTATACAAAGACAGACAAAACATGCAGTGGGGTGGGGGAATACAACGAATGAATTAATGAAAGGACGATATATGAATGTGGGGATGCAATGGCTACTCGAGCCCTGCACTCGAGTTGTGACATTTGATACATTTGTTTTTTCTTACAAGATCATCGCAACAGTTACTTCCTTTGTGAGTGTTTCCACTTCCTTGTGTTCAATGACAGGAGGTAGGGTATCAAACTCTACCTTCGTCGCTATAGGGTCTATATCAGATCCGAAAGTCTTTTTTTAGTTTTTTAAATTTTTCTATCTCCACCAGGACGCACTCTTTTTTATTGGTGGTGGGGAGGGGAACTCCCCTGCTGGTAATTTTACCTTTGTAATGTTTTTCCATTTTGTTAACACTTTTTCAATCTCAACACTTTTGTTGTAGTATGTTGTGTATGCGGTGTATTGGGTTTCATGTGGAGGTCTGGGTGGTTTCGCTGTGTGTGTGTTTTCCTGCTTATGTATGTCTGCGTGAGTATGTGCCTTTTGTACTCCTGTCCGGCAAAGCCGAACTGTTTACGATGTTTTCTTTCAGTGGTGTGGACGGTGGTGAGATGTTCATGAATGGGTTTTCGTGTCTTTTATCTTTCTATTAGGTTTGAAAACAGGTAGAACGTTTTCCTTTATTTGGAAACAGGCCTCAGTCTTAGAACAGAGACCTAATTTATCCGACAGTACTTCAGGAAACAAGCTTTTTTTATTTTTTCTTCTGTTCAGATGCTGAGTTATTTTCACTGGTAGGACAGCCATTTATTTTTTTACAGAATAGACTTATGGGGAGGACCCATAAATCAAACAACTCCAACCAGTCCGTACCGAGCGTATTGGTTGCGTATTTTACCACTAAAACTTTTGCTCTACAGGTTTTCCCCTGGAATGTAATATCACTCCACATTCGCCTATGAGGTGTACTTTTTCACCTGTCATGCCTCGTGCAATTTTTGATGTTTTTATTAACGTAGGTTCCCCAATTCTTATCCACGTATCGGTATTAATAATCGAGATGTCGCTACCAATATCTAGCTATAGTTTGACATACACTTTATTTACTTTTACATCTACAAATTTCCTCCTTTTGGTGTCACTTCTACTTTCTGTAGAGAAAAGTTTTAAAAATTTTTATGTTCGACCTTCCTAACTTTGCTCTGCAATCTGAGCTTTTGTGTTCTACTTTTTAGCAACTGTAACATTTTTGCATTTTGAAAGGACAATTCTTCTTGAAACGTAGGGCTCCACATCCGTAGCATGGTTTTGGTCTTAACGTTTTCTTTTTGTTTATACCTTCTCGGTCGACATACTTGTACTTGCGAAAATTCCTCTCTTCTACACACGCACACACGTATATTTAACCACTTAATTATAGCTGTTTCACCGACTTCTTCATGTAGTAATGATTTCAGTGTGGAATGAATGATAACATCTCATTTGCATTAATATGCAAATTTAATACGATCTTTTGAGATGTTTCAAGATATTGCTGTACATGGTTGTTATTGATTCATTATAAGGCAACCCTGCTGGATTAGATCTATGACTAAAGCCATTCCAACCGTGGTCATCACGTCTTTTTAACGGTATATAAGCCTACACAAATCCATTTGCTCTGTGTTGACAGATGTGATTTGTGAGGTATTTAGCTGTTATTTCTTGGAATTAGAATGATCGAGTAGAGAACGTATTCCATCACAGGAGTATAAACAAAAGTGTTCCCTCCCATGGCAATCACGTCTTATCGTGTATCAAATGCTTTGTCTAGTATATTTCCATATATCAGCTTAAGAAATTTAAGGTATATTTGGCTGCTATTTCTAGCCAAGTAAAGTTACCGGATCCCGTATTTTGTATCGACCCTATTCAGGATACCCGATCCCTTATTGTGTTGTGGTGATTTAAGACTCCTGTGTTGGGAGCACCACCAGAGGACACATTGTATCTAAACAAAATGCTCACTCGTAATTCATAAATAAAATAGTTTTGTTAACAAAACAGAAGAAATACTTGATCAACCTGGATAATAGTTGCTAATCTTAGGGCATTATTGATTGGTTATTGGCTATTTATGCATTTAAGTAGAACAATCAATTGATTCGTTTCTACATTTATATTCGAACTGAAATACGTTGTTTATATCCGTGTTTAAAGCTTTTAGAACAGAAGGTATTTCTGAATTATAGTTTTCTCATTTAACAAAACAGTCGCCATTTTTCCCCTTCGATTATTCTCGACTGAAATAAGACACATAGAATAATAAATCAAGCAGACTGGACAGAATCTTTCCTTCCGAGCATTCTTACAACAATATAAACTCTTGTGTCTTCTACACCGCCACTGCTTTGTATTCTTTGACGAGTAAGTTTACTTTTTTTACCATTCAACTCAACTTGAAAACAGGAAGCTGGTAACGGTTCGTCTCCGATCCATTAATATTGGATAAGGCGAGTATTCGAAAGAGATGCGATACCTCTGAAAACCTGTATTCCAAGAACAAAATGTGTTTCAGCAAAGCGTTTGTTTGTGTGCGCATATGAGTGCAGTGTGTGTGTGTGTGTGTGTGTGTATGTGTGTGTGCGTAAGACTGAAGGTGGTGTTCAGTCTGTTCTGAGCCTTAGGACAGGATTCTGGGTTTGAGAATAATTTTCTCTCTTCTTCGCACGGAAGACCTGAACAACAAAAAGTCGTGGGCACAGCCCTTTCATCACTAACTAAACGATAAAAACAGTGAACATCTAAATTTTCAATTGATCAAAAATTACAGTGGTGATTGATGAGTCTCTTCTTTGGTTGCTATGGCGACAACCCCAGACTTATTTCAAGCTTATTACACTTCATCAGGGAAACAATCAAACTACTTCTTCCAAGACATCAGAACGACTAGAAGATTAAGTTTTGTGTTTATTTTTTTAAATATAATAACATTAGGAATTTGTCCCAGAATGCTGCCTGCATGCAGAATATATAAGAGCAGATATGACTGTGTAGTTAAGAAACTTGCTTGCAGCAACGTGGTTTTGGGTTCAGTTCAGTTCCACTACATGGGCAAGTATTTTCTGTTATATCCCGGGTCAACCAATACTTCGTGAATGAATTTTGAAGACGGAAAATGTGTGGAAGTGGTTGTATATATATGTGCATGTGTGAAGAAAAAAGAAGGCAGTGAGAATTTTAGACAATTATTTATTAACGCTTTCATCTCATTCGTTTCCGAGACTCATCAGATATGATTTTTAACAGAAAAAATTTTCTGCCTATTATA
>NC_068984.1:145328799-145329417 GCF_001194135.2 Octopus bimaculoides | reverse complement strand
ACATATATATTATTGTATTTAGGAAGAGTAATTATACCAATAATTAACACACGCACTGGTGGTATTTCACTCCTTTGTTTTTTGGGGTTTTTTTTTTTTCATAATTGGAAAACTATTTAATGAATTAGATAATCGACTGCCTGATTAATCGTTCGGTCAGTTAGTGGATAAAGTTTGTGAAAGTTCTTTTATCGTCATTTGCGACCACCCAAATGACATTCCCTCTCTACTACAGATCTGCTTGATATGAGGGATTCAATCCCTGAGTGAAAACCAGAATTCAAGTGGTCGGTGCTATGACTTTATGGTGAATGTGATTTACACAAATGCAAGAGAACGGACCTTAAATTAATCACATCAAAACAACGTCACTGCTAGGCATAAATATTTGAGTGACTATTCTTTGGGTACGTGGATCGATAGCTTGATACATCGGCAGATAAATGCGTCGACAGAAATATAATATATATCTACACATATTTCTATATGTGTGTGTGTGTATGTATAGTGTGTGTGTGTGTGTGTGTGTGTTCATATATATGTATGTATGTGTGGATATATACATTTATAAATATGTATATACATATATATATATATGCATGCAAGTATAACCGCACA
>NC_068984.1:145328552-145328789 GCF_001194135.2 Octopus bimaculoides | reverse complement strand
GTGTGTGTATGTGTTTATGGGTGTTTATGAATGTGTCTATATGCGTGTCTCAGTGTTCGTATGTATTAGCTTTTGTGCATATTTACGCATATGTATGTGTGTGTGTGTGTGTATGCGTACGTATGTGAGTACGTGTGTGTGTATGTGTGTGTGTTTGCATGTGTGTATGTGTGTGTATGCGCGCGTGTGTGTGTATGAGTCTACTTGTATGTGCATGCGTGTGTGTATGTCTGTGTG
>NC_068984.1:145326261-145328542 GCF_001194135.2 Octopus bimaculoides | reverse complement strand
TGTGTGTGTGTGTGTGTGTGTGTGTGTGTGTGTGTGTGTGTGTATCGATCAGAATAAGCATCAATGGGAATATACTTTAACGTCAGTGAGTGTGTATACGCATGTGTCTGGAGTGTATGTTTTTATGTTTGTGTGTCTATGTTTCCATATGTGTGTGTGTGTGTGTATGTGTTTATGGGTGTTTATGAATGTGTCTATATGCGTGTCTCAGTGTTCGTATGTATTAGCTTTTGTGCATATTTACGCATATGTATGTGTGTGTGTGTGTGTATGCGTACGTATGTGAGTACGTGTGTGTGTATGTGTGTGTGTTTGCATGTGTGTATGTGTGTGTATGCGCGCGTGTGTGTGTATGAGTCTACTTGTATGTGCATGCGTGTGTGTATGTCTGTGTGTCCGTATCAGTCACGCCTGACTTCACTGTTGTCTGGTATAAAACCGTCCTGTTGGTTGCCCAGTGTTTCACATTTAGTGTCGTCATTCGAACAGTCGATGTTGTTATTGTTGCTCTTGTGTATCCCCAGGTCATCCCTGGTCGAACACATCCCAGCCGTGACCATCGTGTCGAATTCCACCCGGAAATACGTTATCCAGCATTGACAGCCATTTATTTATATTCTTTTAGATTTTTATTTTGAAGATCAGTAATGCGTGATATGAGAGTGATTTACATGGCTGCTGTGTTTAGCATTTAGAGGCATCGTCCGTTGATTTACACGCGTGGGAATAATGGGGAGGAACAATGGAAGGATAACAGGAGAATAATAGGAGGGAAATAACATTGGAATAATAATAATCTAGAAACTCACTTTGAAAGAAAGAAAGGAAAGGAAAGACGAGAAGAAAATTAAGAAAATCCACGTAAGAACATAAGAATGGAATTCACTCGTGTTTGGTGTTGGTGAAGTCGTTTTCTAATTGAGTTTAAACAGGTAAGTTTTAAATACATTTACCTTTCACATTTTACGTTTTATCCTTTACTTATTTCAATCACTGGACTGCGGTCATGCTGTAGGCATCGTCCACTCGAACAAATTGACCCTTGGACTTGTTTTTAAGTTTGGTACTTTTTAGACCGGTTTATTTTGCTGAACAACTTTGTTACGGGGAAGTAAACAACCCAACAAGCGCTGGGAGGGGATAAACACACGCGCAGACACACACACACACACACGCACGTATAGCTATCTTTGTTTCATACGTAATTGTCTACACATTAATTATGCTACATTGAAGACAATTTTAATCAAATACTGCCTAAGTTGCGTATGGCTGTGTGATAAGAAGCTTGCTTCCCAACCACGTGGCTCCAGGTTCAGTCCCACTGCGTGGCACCGTAGGCAAGTCTCTTCTAATATAGCCTCGGGCCGACCAAAGCCTTATGAGTGGATCGGGTAGACGGAAACTGAAAGAAGCCCATCGTATATATATATATATATATATATATATATATATATATATGTACGTATGTACTTGTGTGTCTGGGTTTATCCCACCCCCGTCGAATGACAACCGATGTTGGTGTGTTTACGTTCCATTAACTTAACGGTTCAGCAAAGAGACCGATAGAATAAGTACTAGGCTTACAAAGAATAAGTCCTGGGATCGATTTGTTCGACTAAAAGCGGTGCTCCAGCATGGCCACAGTCAAAATGACTGAAACAAGTAAAAGAGTATATATATATACACGACAGGGTTCCACACGGTTTCCGTCTACCAACTTCACTCACAACGCATTAGCTCGCCTGTGACTATAGTAGAAGTCACCCAAGGTGCCACGCGGTTAGATTGAACCCGAAACCATGCAGTTGCCAAGCGTCTTAAACCACTTTGTATGTTTGATAATTGCTGTCATTGTTTGTTGTACGTTTGTTTTAGAGTTAACATTGATGGAGTCACGGAAGGCTGCAAGATGGCCGAGTGGTTAGCAAACTGCTTAGCGGCATTTCGTCCGTCTTTACGTTCTGAGTTCAAATTCCGCTGGAGTCCATTTACCTTTCGGGTCAATAAAATAAGTACCAGTCGAATACTGGGGTCGATGTAATCGACGTGTCCCCTCTCTCGAAGTTTCGAGCCTTGTGCTTATAGTAGAAAGGATTGATTGAGTTATCGACTCAAGATCAATGACAATCCAATCGTGATCATCCTGCCTTTATCTAGATATTTAGAGCTACATTTGCGTTCTTTTATCTTTTACTTGTTTCAGTCATTGGGCTGCGGCCATGCTGGGGTACCGCCTCTTCTTTGAAAGGCACGAACTGGCAGAATCTTCTGCGTATCA
>NC_068984.1:145323793-145324751 GCF_001194135.2 Octopus bimaculoides | reverse complement strand
TTACATCCCCGTAACTTACCAGTTCGGCAAAGAGACCGACAGAATAAGTACTAGGCTTACAAAGGGTAAGACCTGGTGTCGATTTGTTCGACTAAAGGTGATGCTCCAGCATGGCCGCAGTCAAATGACTGAAACAATTAAAAGAAAATAAGAATATAATGCAAATCGCTAGGATATCAAATTATTAAAATAGAGTAGGGTCTTTTGTACAGACATCAAATGACTATGAAGGGTCCTTTACTACCCCTACAGATGATGTTCTCTGTATGGATATGTTGGGGATCAAAGAAGCAAAACAAGAAGAAAAAGGTTGAGAACCCCTGGATTAGCAATCGACCCTTGTGTTTACTTTTTTAAGTCAAGTATTTATTGTACCGGACTCTTTTGCCAAACAGCTAATGTTATGGGGACGTAAACAAGCCATCACCGGTTGTCAGTCGATAGTGTCGAAACAAACACTGACAGAGACATACAGACACACAAATACAAAGGGGCTTCCACATAGTTTCCAACAATTAAATTCACATACAAAGCATTAGTCGCCCGGGATGGGACTATAGTAGCAGACACTTGCTTCAGTTTCTGCGCAGTGGGATTGAACCCGCAACCACACGATTGCATAACCAGCTCTTTAACCACAACGCCATGTCTGCGCATGTCTGGAATTAATTAAATTGTTGTTAATAAGAATGAACTTCTGATGAATAACTCCTAAAACACAGTCTTCGTCTATCAATTCTCAAGTTTACAAATATGTCAAAGTGATATGTCAATCAACGAATTTTTCCCCAAAACATGATCAATAATTATTTTATCGATCTTTGCAGAATGTTATGAGATAAAACTAAATACTGCAATGCTGTTTAATCGCAGATTCTGTTATTTCCACGACACTCCCTTTTTTGGGGTTTTTAAGGAATGTTTGTTTAAGCACAAGGTAGGTAACTTTGAGGAAAGA
>NC_068984.1:145321097-145323310 GCF_001194135.2 Octopus bimaculoides | reverse complement strand
TTTGTAAGTACAATTGTGTCCACCTGTAATCTTTCAAAGAGGATTTGTAAGTTGGGTTTAACGATGGCATCTGATAGATAATTTTTTTAATTTTTTATATAGTATCATTATGTAGAAGACGAATTCCTCAACAAATATGTGCGATGTAAACTCTATCAGTTAAGAAAAAAAATTATACTCATTTTTGCATTACCGCCAGTTTCTATATCCAGACTCTGAATTCATATTCATACCAATAATTGGAGCGTGAGGTTTTGTTAGCGGCTGATTCGTACAAGTCCAATCTGTGAGTGGAACAGTAAAAATATGCAAGACTTTTCTAAAGTTCCAAATATGAATTTCTCTGTTAACTACATCCCAAAGATGGAGCCCACTATCTTTGTTGGAAACCCGCTCCCTCATCAGTGGAAGATTTATAACAGATAAAAAAAAATAGAAGAGACATACATACACACATACATACATACACGTTGAAATTCCAATGAAGGAGCCTTAGATCTATGTTAGAAAAACATTATTATATAAACAGTCAACACAAAAAAATAAAGAACAAAAATGTAGCCAATAACTCCGTAAACATGTACTTGAACTGGCGTCGGCATTCAGCCAGAGTGGGTTGAACTAGCTCCATACATACATACATACATACATACATACATGTTGAAAGTCCAATGAAGAAACCTTGGATCTAGGTTAGAAACCAGTTCTGTCTATATTGGCAAGAAATCTTGAAATAAAACTAAACCATGACATACATACATACATACATACATACATACATACATACATACATACATACATACAGATAACAACATTACAACCAAACTAAAACAAGATCGAAATTCAAATAATGAAGAGTACAGAAATCACCATGGAAACGCTGAAGTAAATATCCCAACCGCAACAATATTACTGTCCGCTTGACCCCACACTTAACAATAAACCTAATAAAAACAGACATAAGAATCACAATAGATGACCGAGAGTTAACATTGAGGAGTACTTTAGTGATAGAATAAAGAAAGGAGAAGATTGAGGGAGCGTGACAAAATCAATGAGCTTGAATCGACAGAAACACTTGTCGTAGCAACACCTGAACGAACAGCGAGACGAGGGAGTTGTCGGTAATTACAGGACTTGATAAGGAATTATGGCCGCAGAAGAATCAAACCAGTGAAATATCAATAGTGGGTTTCTGATTTTGATCTATTTAGGAATAGAGTCAGCAGCAGAATCAGTAAAAACCAAAAAACCAGAAGTGATCAGGTGAGAAAACGATGTGTGTGTGTGTGTGTGTGTGTGTGTGTGTGTGTGTGTGTGTGTGTGTGTGTGTGTGTGTGTGTGTGTGCCTCTGTGTGAGTGTGTACCAGTGTAAGTGTGTGTGCCTGTGTACGTGTGTGTGCCTGTGTATGTGTGTGTGCCTGTGTATGTGTGTGCCTGTGTGTGCGCACGTGCCTGTGTGCGTCTGTGTGCCTATGTGTACCTCTGTGGTGAGTGTGCGTGCCTGTGTGTGTGTGTGTGTGTACCTCTGTGATGAGTGTGTGTGTATCTGTGTGTGTTGTGACCAAACGAAAGAAAGTAGCACTCAGTACACCCTGTTGCAGTCATGTTTATAATAACGAGTTTCGTGGGCACGCGGCGGAAGCATGCATCTCATCAGATCTTAGGAGTCAAACCTAAGGGTGTGGCCCCGTAACGACACCCGTGCTTTTCTCCGAACTATCTGCTCCTTCCTGCCTTTCCTCGTCTGTAGACTTCCCCTCTTTCCGACGAAGATCCATGCTTGAGACGTCATTTCCTATTTTGCCATCGAAAACTTTCACTGTGTCAGTCCAATTGACTTCTGCTGTTTATCCTTTTTTTGTTCTTGAATTTGACGATAGAGACAAGAAAGAATAGATGAAAAATGCCACTGGTAAGACTAACTCACTTATTCATAGCATCTGGAGACGTTTATACATCTTCGACAAAATGAATTATTGTGATGTTCAATTTAATAAATGATATTAAACATAACAGGCGCAGGAGTGGCTGTGGGGTAAGAAGCTTGCTTCCCAACCACATGGTTCTGGGTTCAGTCCCATTGCGTGACACTTTTGGCAAGTAGTTTTTCACTACTGCTTTGGGCCGACCAAAGTCTTCTGAGTGGATTTATTAGACGGAAACTGAAAAAAGCCCTCATGTATATATATATATATATATATATATATACG
>NC_068984.1:145316526-145320862 GCF_001194135.2 Octopus bimaculoides | reverse complement strand
TGCAGCCCGCCCCCCCACCCACCATCGCTTGACAACCGATGTTGGTGGATTTACGTCCCCGTAACTTAGCGGTTCGGCAAAACTGGCCAATAGGCTAAATACTAAGCTTACAAAGATTAAGTCCTGGTATCGATTTGTTCGATTAAAGGCGGTGCTCCAGCATGGCCGCAGTCAAATGACTGAAACAAATAAAAGAATAATATATTTACGTTTCGAAGAATTCCACCGTAGAATTCAGTTATGGCTGATTTCGCATGCGAACTCTGGAATTATATTTTCTTATTTCCCTTTCAATTTCGCCCGTTTTTGGATTACTTTGATTGCGTTGTTAGCTTACATTTTCGGATATATATTGTAAATATTTTGGCACAATAGAAACGATAGTGTACAGCATGATCATCAATTATCAAAGATGTGATTCTTTCCATTCTTGTTCTTGTAGCATAATACTCTGAATTTCTTGAAATTCTTCCAAGCGATATTTGGATTCACTTGTCATGCATGAAAACTTATCTTGGGTGTTAAATTCTACTTGAATGTTTTGATATCTGATTGTTTCATAAAGTTAATCGAATTCGTTTATCACCACTGAGTGCTTTATAGATGTCTGCCTGGAATTATTTATCTCTTTTACTTTTAATTGCACACACGCAAGCACACACATTACCATAATATCAGCGCCAAGCAGTGTTTAGGCATAAACAAACTTTTAGGTGAGTTAAAATATTAGATTTGGTGCATAATTATTGCGACTTGTTTTCAATAAATTTTATTCAACAAAAACTATAGCAACATTTAACAAAAACATCTTTAAACGATTATTCCGGAGCATATTCACCATCTACTTCAATTTCTGGTTGGCGTTTTGTTTAAATTTTGTTGAATAAAATTTATTGACAAAAAGCGGCAATAAATTATGCACCAGCCTAATATATTTGAGATAATTTTCAAGGGCAAATTCTCTACAGAAAGGTAACAAGAGATGAAAAGCTATGAGTTGAAAGCAGAAGAGGGAAGTCTGATTTAGTTGCATAATACACGCACACACACACGCATATGCGCGCACACACGGAATTATTTGAACAAAATGAAACGAGACTAACAACAACTATAGTACATGCAATCAGTGCAATGAAGCAGCTGACCATATCTTTTGCATCTGTCATTGCAAAACCAGAGTGTGTCTATGGACATGATTGAGTGAGCATGCATGCCGATACTCTGACTCGAAAACGCATTGAAAGCGATGTGATCATGCACGAAACCCAAAACAATTTACAACGTTCTGTCCACAATAATACGGGACGTGGCTTTTCAGACTTACGTGTAAACCAAGGCAGAATGAATCTCCTTTTCGATTCTTTCTGGTTATGGCGATCTTATTTTGATGGCAACAGTTTTTAGTATGTCTTTTAATGTTTTTTTTTTTTTTCAATTTGTTAAAGAGCGATGGATTCGTAGAATTGTTTGAGTGTCAATAAAAATGTATTGTAGCATTTCTTCTGGGATTTTTACGTTCTGAGTTCAAATCTCTCCCAAGGCAGTTTTACCATTCGTTCACCGGGATCGATAAAATGAAGTAGCAGTCAAGTGTTGGGGATCAATTTTCACCCTATTCCCTTAAAATTCCTCGTCTGTGCCAAAATTAAAAAAACAATTATTACATACTGCGAATTGGCAGAACCGTTTCTGCCTCGTGCAAAATGGTTAGTGGCATTTCTTAGTTCTGAGTTCAAATTCCACCGAGGTCGACTTTGCCTTTCATCCTTTCAGGGTCCGATAAGCACCAGTTTAGTGCTGGGTTCAATGTAATCGATTTTCCTTCCTTCAAAGAAAAAATCCCGGCCTTGTGCTCAAATTAGCAACGATGTTAGATAATATGCGGTGAAAAATGCACAACAGTATTTCTTGTGGCCCTTCCCGCCCTTAACGGCATTTCCTTGATTATTTTAATTTTGAGTTCAAATCCCTTTGAGGCTAATTTCACCTTTTAGACTCCAGGGTTCATAAAATAAAGTAGCAGTCAAAGACTGGGGGCGACCCCTGTCCTCTTCTTTCAAAATTGCTCTCGAGTGTCTAAGAAACAATATCAGGCCATGGATTATGGATCATGACATTGAAACTAATTTTGTGAAATTGTTTTATTGATCAAGTTTTTAAAAATTATTTTTGTATATGAAAACTGTATGATATAGTTTTTAATTAACCTCCAAAAATTGAGTGTAAACCAAAACTGTCGACTCCATATGGCATCCCTCAGTTTTAATTAAGAATTTTATCTGGAAAAATCGCAGAACAACCATTATCTAAATGTTTTTTCCTTTCCCAAGAACAATTTCCAGTCAGCGGAAAATGTCAAAAAATTTCCTTTTTAATAAAAAAAATCGTTCCGCTCAGAAATTAAAAACTGCGGGATAGGAGAAGAAGAGGGGGAAGAGAGAGAGTAAGGGAAGGAGAAAGAGAGAGTCAGAGATAGAAATACAGAAAGAAAGAGAGAGAGAGAGAGAGAGAAGGAGGGGAGAAAAGAGAGAGAGAATGAGAAAGAAAGACAGAGAGAGGAAAAGTGAGACAGAGGCTGAAAGAGAAGTGGGGAGGAAGAAAAAGACACAGAGCAAGAAAGAAAGAGGGAGAAGAGGTAGACAGAGAGACAGAGAAAGGGAGAGTCAGTGAAGAGAATGTGTGTATGTGTGTGCGTGTGTGTGTGTGTGTGTGTGTGTGCGTGTGTTTTATGTGTACATTCTTAATGAATTAATGGAATTCATAATTAAAGACAAATTGGTAAATTGTTTTTTTTTTTTAGAAGCAAAACCTGAGTATCTAATTGGCGGATCGAACACTTATCTAAAGCTCATCGATAATTAATCAGTTTTGAACGCGTTTAAATGAAGAGAGGAAACTTTTAGGTTCGCAGGCGTGGCTGTGCGGTAAGAAGTTTACATTCCAACCACATCGTTTCAGGTTCAGTCCCACTGCGTGGCACCTTGGGCAAAGAGTCTTCTACTAAAGGTACGGACTGACCAAAGTCTAGTGGAACGGAAACTGAAGGGAACCGGTTGTATATGTGTGTGTGTATGTGTGTTTGTCCCCTAACCCACCGCTTGACAACCAGTGTTGGTGTGTTTACGTCCCCGTAATATTAGCGGTTTAGCAAAAAGAGACCGATAGAAGTACCAGGATTAAAAAGGAAATGCAAGTCCTGTGGTCGATTCGTTCGACTGAAATTCATCAAGGCGGTGCCCAAGCATGGCCGCAGTCTATAGGCTGAAGCAAGTAAAAGATAAAGGCTTGGCTGTAATTAACCAAGATATTGTCAAAGCAGTTAATAGAGTTTCAGGTGTAATATTGATTGTAAATACTAATTAGTCTTCACGTGATAAGTAAATAAATGAATTAGTTGTCATTTAAATAATGAAAAACAATGGCTGCCTAAATGACCTTTCCTCAAATACTTGACTAACCACTTCCGGTTGCCATGAAGTTGTTTACTCGGCCCTGTTTTAATTTAAGTCAATAATAATCCACAAGGCGGCGAACTGGCAGAATGGTTAGCACACCAGACAGAATGCTTAGCGGCGTTCCGTCCGTCTTCATGATCTAAGTTCAAATTCCACCAAAGTTGGCTTTGTCTTTCATCCTTTCAGGGTTGATAAATTAAGTAACGGTGAAACACTGGGGTCAATATAATCGTCTAGTCTCCACCTCACAAATTTGAGGCTTTGTGCTTCCAGTAGAAAGGATTATTGTTATTACGATTATGAAAGACTTTCGGATAGTTCTTAATGACCGGTTATTCTTTACTTGAAAGCAGGTAATAACAAATCACCAAAGGTGTCAAGTAGTGCCTTCTTCTCCTGTGACTCAAACAGACAATACTCTCCTTACAATGCGATCTGTACCCAACAATGCTGTCTTCTGGATCACCTCGAGCTTGACAGCAGCTCCAATATTCTTAATATGTTTTGCAAAGACAGTAGTTTCAATATATACATGCATATATACATATATACGCATGCATATATACATATATATACATATATATACATGCATATATATACATATACATGCATATATATACATGCATATATATACATATACATGCATATATATGCATATACATGCATATATACACATATGCATGCATATATACACATATGCATGCATATATACATATACACACATATATATATACATGCATACATATACATGCATATATATATACATGCATATATACATGTATATATACATGCATATATACATGCATATATACATGCATATGTACATGCATATATACATGCATATGTACATGCATATATACATACATATATACATATATATA
>NC_068984.1:145313587-145316506 GCF_001194135.2 Octopus bimaculoides | reverse complement strand
CATATATACATGCACCTGCATATACACATGCATATATACACACATATATATACATGCATATATACATACATATGTACATATATATTAAGAAAAAGGAGGAAGTCATAATTCTGGATAATTCTTTATTAGCGTTTTCTTTTGTTTAACCGAACTCTTCAAGAAAAATTGAGCGAAAGCGCTAATAAAGAATTACCCAAAATTTTGACTGTCACCTTTTTCTTAATATACAATCTCTGTAGAACACTTCAAACACTCTATACATACATACATACATACATACATACGTATGGATGGATGGATGGATGGATGGATGGAGGGTTGACTGAATGGATGGATGGTTGGATACATGCATGCACGTATGTACCTAATTGCCTGCCTATCTATTTATCTCTCTCTGAATGCATGTATGTCTATATGCATGCGTCCGAATTGTTCGTTACCTGTCCATTGTATATATATATAGACATTAGAAAGCATTAACCCTTCGACATGAAAGAGATGGACGTTGTGAAACATCAGCTCAGCCACTCCCAAAGCATTAAACTAAACAATAGAAACACTTCTGGAAACATTAATCGTTAATGTAACTGCTTTTTGAACATATATTTACCATTTGATGAGAACCACCTACCCACAGTTCACACGCCCGCGCGCCCGCGCGCCCGCGCGTTCTAGGTTCTCAACGTAATATTAAGATCTATAGAAGATAGAAGATAGAGTATCTATAGAAGATACTCTGTAACCAAGGAAAACAATACATGGAATCTTCATTGAAAGTCAAGTGCAATTGATAGAAACAGCCATGTATTTATTTAGAAAGGACAAATCATTAAAGTAGTTTTGCTATCTTTTATCATATCGTTTTTCCTGTTCATTTTGAATTTGTGCAGGAAAATAGGCCGTTTAAATAGATGTTAACATTTATTTTATGTTCTGTCGTCGTTTATTATTCGGGCGTCAAAGATGGCTACTTTGTATATTTGCTGAATGGAGAAAGTAGCTCAAGTGTAATTTTTACGCCGGCCTCTTTAACTGTTGACAGCAGGAAGGCAAATGCCCCTTGTTTGACAATGTCTTGGGGAATTTAGAGTTGCTTGACAGAGAAGTAATCCCTTGGGAACCGATCCACGAGTGTTCGTTCTTCTTTGAAAACCTTGGTGAAGACCGCTGACAGAGAACAGTGGTACCGCCGTCAATGGCGGTGAACTTAATGGCGATGGTGACTGAATGGATATGGGGTGGACTGACGACAATGATGGTGATGGTGGTGAAGATGATGATGAGGAGGATGGTGAGGGGAGAGGGAGGGTAATTGTCTGACATGTTAAATGGAAATAAATAAACTTCAGTTATCGATATCATCTACAGAAGCCGGGACCGGGTGGGGATGAAAGACCAAAGTGATTGGAACAGATCGATCAAACGTTAGTACTTATACCCCACATTATATAATGCGGAAACGAATTCGATTCGCGATCGAACTGGGGAAAACATTAAAAAGGAAAGCCAATGCAAAATGCTTGCTTAGGTATAAAATCGATCTCACTATCAGCTGAAATAAAAGTACATTGCTGTCACAGGCTTTAACATAGGAACGTCAATGTCTTTACCAAATCAAATATGACTGAGTCCTGAGGCATTTTTTGGTATTTGCTCTCTGTCTAAGGCGGCGAGCTGGCTGAAGCGTTAGCACGCCGGGCGAAACGCTTAGCGGTATATCGTCTGCCGCTATGTTCTGAGTTCAAATTCCACCGAGGTCGACTTTGCCTTTCATCTTTTCGAGGGTCGATAAATTGGGTACCAATTGCGTACTGGGGTCGATCTAATCGACTGGCCCCCTCCCCCCAAAATTAGGGAATTCCGTCCGTAACCCTAACCCTAAACACTAACCCTAAAACCCTAACCCTAACACCCTAGTGAAGATCGTGCGGGTGTTGATCTGAAAAATTACCAGAAATAAAAATAATTTCCGTTATCTATCTCTCTTTCTCTCCCTCTCTCCCTCACACATACACACACCAGCGCCAACTTCAAAAGAAATCGCGCTCTCTCTATCTCTTTTGCTTTTACGACGTCGTTTCCCTCTTTCCCCTCCTACACTTTTTACCGAAAAGGCCGATCTTTGGTACTGGTATCGTAAGATCACCATATACATATACACACACACACACACACATATATATTATATATATATATATATATATATATATATATATATATATATATATATATATATATATATACATGCACTTCCGTACGCCCATACACGCACATCTCTCTCTCTCTCTCTCTGTCTTTGCTTGTAGCTACATTGATGTTTATATTAAATGGATCTTATAAATCGATTAATAAATCAACATTGTATTCGATGAATTAATCCGAAAATTGATTTGCAACTTCAAAATAAAACTGAATACCAAGGAGGCGTTGACATACAGATGTCCTGTTTCAAGTAACGTTGTGCACAATACAAACACAACTGCACTTACAATCAATTTTTCTGGAACACTTGCCATTCAGAAATTTACCAGTGTGCGACGAAGTGAGTATGTGGCTAAGATGCTCGCTTCATAACCATGAAATTACAGGTTCGATCCCGCTGCGTGAAAAACTTAGCGGATTGTCTTCTAATTAAACGTTTAGTTGACCCACAACTTGTGACTGAAATTTGGTAAACGAGAACTGTGCAGAAACCGGGCGTCAGTGGCTGCGTGTTAAGTAGCGTTCTTACCAACCACATGGTTCTGGGTTCAGACCCACTGCGTGGCATCTTGGGTAAGTGTCTTCTACCATAGCCTCGAGCCGACCGAAGCCTTGTGAGTGGATTTGGCTGACGGAAACTGAAAGAAGCCCGTCGTATATATGTATATTATATATATATATATATATATATATATATTTATGTGTGTGTGTCCCCCC
>NC_068984.1:145311020-145312030 GCF_001194135.2 Octopus bimaculoides | reverse complement strand
GACTGCGGCCATGCTGGGGCACCGCCTTTAGTCGAGCAACTCGACCCCAGGACTTATTCTTTGTAAGCCTAGTACTTATTCTATCGGTCTCTTTTTGCCGAACCGCCAAGTTACGGGGACACAAACACACCAGCATCGGTCGTCAAGCGAAGCTGGGCAGACAAACACAGACACACAAACATATACACACACACACATATATATATACATATATACGACGGGCTTATTTCAGTTTCCGTCTACCAAATAGACTCACAAGGCTTTGGTCGGCCCGAGGCTATAGTAGAAGACACTTGCCCAAGGTGCCACGCAGTGGGACTGAATATATATATATGTATGTATATATATGTATATACACACAGCCACTCCTGCGCATGCTTAAACTTATTCATAAGCATATTTTATTTCACGTGGATTTGGTGATCAATAACATCCCTGGTTATCTGCATCTCTGACGACGGAAGTGATTAGAGGCTGGTTACCGTCTGCCAATTCTGGAAGAATAATACAACACAGTATTTCTATTTACATGCAACGCATTTTGACTCTTCTCGGGTCAAGTGAAAGTACGTTCTCGAGTAAGATGAACGAGGACCCGGTTTCTATTCCCAGCCGACGCCTAATTTACATCATTAGAATTCTTCAGGAGGACATTAAGTCTACAAGAAAAGGCGGTGAGCTGGCAGAAACGTTAGTACGCCGGGCGAAATGCTTAGCGGTATTTCGTCTGTCTTTACGTTCTGAAATTCCGCCGAGGTCGACTTTGCCTTTTATCCTTTCGGGGTCGATAAATTAAGTACTAGTTGCGTACTGGGGTCGATTTAATCGACTGGTCCCCACTCCCCAAAAATTTCGGGCCTTGTGCCTAGAGTGGAAAAGATTAAGTCCAGAAGAAATCATACGCCACCCTCTCATATGCATGTATGTATGTATGTCATTATTCAGTTTATTTCAAGATTTCTTGCCAATAGAGAAAGAGCCGGTTTCTAACCTAGATCCGAAGCTCCTTC
>NC_068984.1:145305500-145310609 GCF_001194135.2 Octopus bimaculoides | reverse complement strand
TATATATATATATATATATATATGCCTGGTTAAGTAATAAGAAGCTTGCCTCCTAAGGACATTATACCGGGTTCACTTCTACTGCGTAGCACCTTGAAAAGTTTCTTCTATCTGGGCCTACCAAAGCCTTGTGATTGGATTTGATAGGCGGAAATTGAAAGAAGCCTATCGTATGTGTGTGTGTGTGTGTGTGTGTGTGTGTGCGTACATGTGCATGTGTCTGTGTGTGCATGTGCAGCTGTGTGTGTGTTTGAGTTTGTCTCTCGCCCAACTTGACAACTTGACAACTAGTGTTATCTAACTTACGTCCTCTTAACCTAGCAGTTCCACAAAAAGAGACCGATAAAACAAGTACCAGGTCTATTTGTTCGACTAAATCTTCAAGGTGGTGCCCCAGAATGGCCGCTATCTAATAACTGTAACAGGTAAAAGAAGGTATTTAAGATCTTTGTCTTATCAAAAATTAGTAGCAATTCAATTTACTTTTTTCTCCATTCCAGATATCACTTTCAAGAATGGTAAATGACTGAAGAGAATATAATGCGCCACACTCCTCTCACTTCACGGAATTTAATGAAATATTTCTAACCTAAGAAGATTATGTTTATGGTGAAAAACAGAAACACTCACCACAATTACGAAATACACAATCCAACTTAAATGGACGCAAGTTTTCGCCATATTTCTAAAGGTAATGGATACAGAGAAACGACGAGAATTTTTATAAATAACAAAACTATTGGAAAACAAACGTGTGAATCCAACTAAAGATTTCTCTTCTAATATTTACCATTTTCTTATAATGTTCTCAAGTGACGGTTGATACAATAAAGACGGCGGAAATGAGTCCTTGATCCACTTCCAATACTCATTGTCAGTCATTCCTACTTTCTTTCTTTTGTCTCTCGGGGAGAGGCATGAATGCTACAATTGGCTGTTTTTCTCTTTGAAGAATTTAAACTTTGAATTTTTCCGACAGAAATCGTTATTTATGTTTTCGATACATTCCCCAAAGTTGGTGAAATTGCCAAACAGGGGTTCGATTTCCCAAACAAACCGAATTCTCGATATTCCTTCAATTTTTGGCTTCAGCTATTTCGTATCCTTTATGAACTTAGTGCTTTGGAGAAAACATCACCTAGTAACCTTCAAATATTTCTATAAATATAAATCATGGGCCCCTAGTTTCATATTTCTGAAAACATCTTCCGTGTTTATTACAACCCTTTCTTGTTGGACAAAAAAGGATATCTTTTTTATTCTCATATTAATTCGTCAGTAAGAACTGC
The DNA here is from genome assembly GCF_001194135.2 of Octopus bimaculoides. Classification (NCBI taxonomy): domain Eukaryota; kingdom Metazoa; phylum Mollusca; class Cephalopoda; order Octopoda; family Octopodidae; genus Octopus; species Octopus bimaculoides. Next base: position 145,309,320 of record NC_068984.1, on the reverse strand, counting down.
ACCTGGTGAAAGATGAAGCTGGGTTATTTTTTCATTTCTCCTCATCGACATTTTGTTATCCTCGTAGTGAATCTACTTGGATCAAGTTTAGTTTCTTCTGAGGAAATTACAGTTCAAGGAGTCGGTGCCAGTTTCCCAGCCGAAGTCTACGCACAGTGGATCAACAATTACATGCCCACGAGAAGAGCTTTCACCAACGTGGTAATGTACTACAATGTAACAGGGAGTAGTAAAGGCCTGAAAGCCATACAGCAGGATGAGTTTGTGGATTTTGCTGGCTCTGAAACATTGCTACCAGCAAATGCAAGCAGCAACCTGAAAATGCTTCCAACTATGGCTGGGTAAGCTATGAATCTATTTTCAATTCTGATCTGATTTCTGTACAGCTTCGTACAAACATGCATTCACATTCCCTCTTTGACGTTACATATTGTTCAGTTTTCATGACGCAACTACAACCTCGACTTTCTGGATACTGATGGTCTGGAACTTCTTATAATACGGATTAATTTACGAGCACGTCAACAGTTTTTCTCTGGGAGGGAGTTACTGGATTATATCGACTGTAGGACTTGACTCGTATTGTATTTCAACGATGCTGGAGGCATGAAAGGCAAAGTTGACATCGGAGGTTAACTTTTAGATAGATAGATAGATAGATAGATAGATAGATAGATAGATAGATAGATATAGAGAGAGAGAGATAGATAGATAGATAGATAGATAGATAAGAGAAGTGAGGTGAGAGAATAGATGTTTATTCCGTTTGTTTACAGCTGTTTCATGATTTTGTTAGTTATATGATAGATGTTACATTACAGTGGGTTCTCCTGTCGTAAACGACAGACCAGGTTTCCGCAATTTCTTACTGAAGTCCCAGTAGAGATGATTTATTTACAGTGAGCAAAAGTGTGTGCCATACATTCGCCCACTCCTCTGCACCAAATCAACGTTGCCTGTAGAGTGCACCGTGTGTCACAGGTCAAATGTCAAAGTGATGGCAGAGCAACGTAAAGTTTCTTGCTCAAGAAAACAACCCACCGCCCGGTCAAGGAATCGAAACCAGGAAATTGTGATTGTAAGTGTGCAATACCACTAGACCACGCGCCTACACCCATGCGCCTACACACACACACGTGTGTGTATGTGTGTGTGTATACCTGTATATGTTTATAAGTATGTGTGCGTGAATCATGAGCTCATAGAATATATAACATACACACATATATATACATACACACATTCAGAGACATAAATACACACATACAGATATATCCATGTTGTATAGATGCATACATAGAAAGATACATGATATGAAATGCTTTGAATATTGATAATAGATAATCGGTTAATCTACAATAGTATTTCGTTGCTAAAGTAATTAGTATTATGCAAGTTTTGTTTTATGAGCAACATAAGTCATGATTTATTGCATATTCTATAAAACGCCTGTACAGTGGCTGAATGCAAAACACAGCCAGCTTTAAACTGAAGAGCTTTCACAGCGCATTGAAAAGTAATAAAAATGTCATGAAACAATATGCGTGTGTGTTTGTGTGTATGTGTGTGTGTGTATGTACGCATGTACGTATGTATGTACTTATGTATGTATTACTTACGTATGTATGTACGTACGTATGTATGTATCCCGTATGTATGTATGTATGCATGTATATATGTAATTGGTGACGAATCACCGATGTCACCGAAGTCGTACAATTAAATCGATTACAGGTGTTTCCCCACTAGTATATTAGCAATTGTAAGGAAATACAGTGCATCAGCTAAATTTCTAGGGTTAACTTCCTGACTATGTTGTCCCAGGTTCGATCTCACTCTGCGGCACATTGAGACATTGAGCGTCTTTCACTACAATTTCAGGCCAGCAAAAGTCTTTCTGTGAGAAATATGGTTGATGGAAAATGCGTGGCAACGCATTACATGGAACGGTTCTTGTGCTGGGGTGAGAGTGGTTTTTAGATGATAAATTTTTTGGTGTGATAACTCAGCTAAACACCATCAAGAGATCCTTGGGCGCCTATAGCAGAGTACACTTTGTGGGAGGCTTTCAGGTCAGAGTTTTCCGAATGGGAGTAACTTGCCTTTTTTTCTCCCAGGCTTCGACAAATATCAAAGTCACTTCCTTTCTTTTTTTTTTTTTTCTCTATAAGCGATAAAAAAAATAAATTTAGATTCGTTTTCCTGTTGATCACCGATTTATAAATGTAAGTTTTGAGCAAAAGATTTTTCGCAAATCTCAGTTCCTAAATATTGCTTTAAAGAAGGAAAACAGGACGTCACAGATGTGTGTAGAGGCATTATTTATGTCTGATGACATAACGAAGAATTAGAGTCAATTGACAGTGGCCTCGATACATTTTCCAGGTAAAATACCTGAAATGAATCGAGAGAAATAAGAGATTGACAGTTGGACGGCGTGCGAGGTTACAACAGGTAGACAAAAATTCAAAAGATGGTGGATAAAATGTAATCATCATCATCATCATCATCATCATCATCATCATCATCATCATCATCATCATCGTCGTCGTCGTCGTCGTCATCATCATCATCATCATTATCATCATCATCATCATCATCATCCGGTCGTGCTTGTTGCACAGATTGCCGTGACCCATTCTCTCCAGACTAAAGAACGAAATGAAAACGCAAAACTAATTAACACAAAACTAATTAACGCAAAAATTGGTGCAGGCGTAGCTGTGTAGTAAGAAGTTTGCTTCTCGGCCACATGGTTTTGGGTTCAGTGCCACAAATTGCTACTTTGGGCAAGTGTTTTTCTACGATAGCTTCGGGCCGAACCAAGCCTTGTGAGTGGATTTGCGAGACGGAAACTGAAGGAAGCCCGTTGTACGCATACATGTGTGTGTGTGTCCACCACTACCACCACCACGGCTTTGTGCTAGTGTGTCTATGTCCCAGTTACCTAGCGGTTCGGCAACAGAGATCGATAGAATAAGTACCAGGCATTACAAAACACATAATGGTGACAAGTACTGCTGTCGATTCGTTCCTTCAAGGTGGTGCTTCAGCATGGTCACAATCTAATGACTTAAACAAGTAAAAGATATAATGGGAAAAGAAAAGAAGTCTACTGACATTTCGTGCGAAACCTTTATCGAAATGGAATCAAAAAGCATTTTCATTGTAGATCATTTTGAAGTGGGTTGTGTAGGGTCCCAAAGGAGCCGATAAATCCCCCTTTGAGAAACGCTGTTCAAAATTTAAGATTAAAATGCAAGGTTGGAATGTAAGTTCTGTTGTATATTTTACGAGGTTACTTTTTCAATACTTACCTTAAAATAAGCATTGTGAGGCACTGAGGCGTAACTATTGATGTGCACTACCGATTTCTGCAAGCCATAAGTGAGAGTTGTGTAGTAGCTGGAGCCAACACACCTGTCCACACCTGAAGATGTGCGTCTGAAAGGTTGACAAAAGTACTTCTTGCGTTCTACGCCAAATGCAATCTTTTAGAAGAAATTAATCTTATAATAACATGCAGAGTTGATTTAGTTTGGCGAGATTCAAGCTAAAAGATCAATGTCACCGAATGAATCGATTCATGTATAAAGTTATTGATTGATTTATTAGCCAGCGTAGTGAGGCGTGTAAAGTGGTTAAATATGATGTCGCACGGTGTTCTCACGTGACACTCAACTAAACAATCGTTAGTGATAATTCTGATGTATTAAACTGCATAATTTAAAATAGTTTCTGATACTATCGTTAGCATATCGATCATAGTCCCTCTTCCAACAAATTTCGATCTTCCGCCTGGTTTATGTACGTGTATATA
>NC_068984.1:145304395-145305117 GCF_001194135.2 Octopus bimaculoides | reverse complement strand
TTGTAAATTCTCACTATATATATATATATATATATATATTAAAGATAAACAGAGAAGACGGAATGTACCAACACAAAGAAATTTATTACCACAACAATTGTTTCATGCACTGTTTCCTTGTGGGCGACGAACGATGTAATAACACAATATGCAACGAACAATGCATAGAAGACTCTTCAGGTGGGATAAAATGGTTTTAAGCTGGGAGATTTACATTTGGGTTTCGCTGTATGGAGAGATTTTAAGTTAGCCAGACGAATACGCATTTATAGATTTAAATCAATGTAAAGACATACAAATGCGCACATTAATAACTATACTCGTGGGCAGACGCCAGCACACACCACATGATATGTATGTCAGTCAATAACACACGCAAACAGCTATACACACATACACAAAAACTTCTTGAGAGAGAGATAGAGAGGGGGGAGAGGCAGGTAGGTAGACAGATACACACAGACAGATTTTTTATTGCGGTCAGAGCTTGATTAACAAATCATTTCTTTATATATATATATATATATATAAGGAAATGATTTGTTGACCCCAATTCTCATTATTTTATCGACCCCGAGAAGATGAAAGGCAAAGTTGACCTCGGCGGAATTTGAACTCAGGACATAAAGACAGATGAAATGTAGCCAAGCGGTTTTCCCCGGCGTGCTAACAACTCTGCCAACTCGCCGCTTCATGCAATGAAATAATATTATTAATAAGTT
>NC_068984.1:145300320-145304067 GCF_001194135.2 Octopus bimaculoides | reverse complement strand
GTGTGTGTGTGTGTGTGGCTGTGTGTGTTTGTGTTTGCGTGTCTATGTTTGTCCCCCCAACATCACTTGACAACCGATGCGGTTCGGCAAAAGAGACCGATAGAATAAGTATTAGGCTTACAAAGAATAAGTCCTGGGTTCGATTTGTTCGACTAAAGGCGATGCTCCAGCATAGCCGCAGTCAAATGACTGAAAACGAATAAGAGAATATTAAATATGTCAAATGCTTTGCTAAGGCGGCAAGCTGGTAGAATCGTTAGCACGCTGGAAAAAAACGCTGAGTGACATTTCGTCTGTCTTCTTGTTCAGAGTTCAAATTCCGCCAAGGTCAAATTTGCGTTTCATTCTTTCGGGGGCTGATAAAATAAGTACCAGTTAAACGCTGAGGTCACTGTAACTGACTTATTCTTTCCCCGAAATTGCTGGCTTTGTGCCGAAATTTGAAACAATATTTGAACTGTTTTGTTTGATGTAGATTTGTGTGTTACAGAGTAATGGTAATGTTTGTTTAACGTATTTTATTACATTTATTATTGCAGGGCAATTTCCATTGCATACAATCTACCGGAAGTGAAATCATACGGTTTCCTATTGAATCTGTCCAGAGAACAACTTGTTGGTATTTATAATGGAACATTTACTCATTGGAACGACACCACATTCCTACAAACCAACCCCGGTGTAATATTGCCAGGTGCCGAAATAATCGTCCTTGCTCGTCAAAGTAAATCAGGAACTACCAATATGTTCACAACAGCTCTGAGTGCCTTTGATGAAAACTGGAAACAACAATATGGCGCCTTTTCTGCCGGAACTGTAGACGGCGGTAACACACCAGTGAAATGGAATCCACGAGCTGTGAAATATTACGGGAAGAAAAATTCCGGAATGGCAGGAATAATAGCGTCTTTCGAATATTCAATTGGGTATGTCGTCGTCAACGAAGCGAAAAAATTCGACCTTTCACTTGCAAGAATAGAAAATAAGGCCGGCCATTTTATTTCCCCCGATGATGAAGCTTCTATACAAAAGGCTTTAGACACGTATTTTCGGAGTTCAGAGGAGCATTCGTTCACAGAAACACTTGTTGATATTCCAGCTGAAGGAATCTATCCAATTCTAGGGTTTACATATATGGTTATTCGTCTGAAATACACTGAAAGATGTGAAGTTGCTAAAGAGCTTCTTCGTTTCATCCAATGGTTTACAACTGATGACTATGCCAGAACAATTTGTACCAGAGAAAATATGGTACCAATAACGAATGAACTGAAAGCGAAAATTAAAAGAGAAATATTATTGCACATGGAATGCAATGGAGCCTCGTTGTGGAATATGGTGGCAGAAGATAAAAAGAGAGAGAATTACGTTGAAGAAAAATGGAAGACGCCTGTGGCGATTCTTATTCCTTTATTCTGCCTGATATTGTTAGCTTTATTCGGTTACATTATTTACCAAAAGCTGAAGCTCAGAAAAATGATCAACAATAATGAATGGAATATTGCTATCGAGAACATTTTGTTTTATTTCGAAGACAGAGGTTACACGAAGAAGTCAAAGATGACGTTTTTTAAATCTATAAGATCGTTCAAATCAATCAATGATATTCCCGACGGTGAAATGATTCTGTCCCAGATTTTACAATGGCCTGGTCGATGGAAAGGACAGCAAATTGGAATCAGACTTCTAAATGTGCCAGATTTTGCTCATATAGATCAGAAAACAAAACGGGAATTGATATGGATGCGAGAACATATTTTACATTCGAACGTTCTTCGGTTTTATGGCTTAACTGAAATCGATTATAACGACAGGTTTGCCGTTAATGAATATTGTTCGAAAGGAGTTCTTACCGAAATTCTTCAAGATGGAAAATACAATCTAACCACAGATTTTAAGTTTTCTTTATCTATCGATATTGTGAGTGGCATGAGTTACTTGCATGCAATGGGTTTAATTCACGGAAACCTACACTCGTCTTGTTGTCTGATAGACAGCAGATGGACGGTGAAAATAGCTGATTGGGAATACTGTCGTTTGTATTCTATCATCAATCCGCTGAAAAATCCGCTGGCATGGAAAAGACAAATTAATGGCATTCCAGAAGACAAAGATTTTATAGTCAGCGACTTCTGGGTGGCACCAGAAATATTAGCCTCAAATTTTTTGAAATTTCCAACAACTACGAGCGATGTGTATAGTTTCGCTATTATTCTTCAAGAGATATTTAGCCGAGATGAGCCATACATTGAATTGGCTGATAGTATGAGCATAGATGAAATCTTCAATGCGATTATTTTTAATAATCTTCGTCCTGAAACGAACGAAGATACACCCGTACAAGTCCGCCAGATTATGGAGATAGCTTGGTCTTCAATGGCCAATAGTCGGCCGACTTTCGACCAAATACTTAAAATGCTTAAACATGCAAATCCATTTCGTAAAAGCGTCTTAGACAGCATGATGGAAGCTATGGAAGAGTATACTGAACATTTAGAAACGCGAATCGAAGAAAGAACAAACGAGTTGAATTTAGCTAAAGAAAGAATGGAGCAACAGCTCAGTCGCTATATGCCAAAGTTCATCTTACCAAATCTCATATCGGATCAACCGTTTGTGGTGAACAATCATCTCGATAACTGTTTTCTGGGAGTAGAACTGCATGAGTTTAAACAATTCCTTGCTAAAAGACAAATGGATGACGTAGCTGCTGTTTTAAAGAGAATTCATTTTCTAATTGAAGATAAGACTTCTAAGAGAAATGTCTGTCAAATAGCATCGGAAACCTGCACGTGGATTTACCTAACTGGAATAGAAAATGAAAGCGACAAAACTACACGCGTTGTTACAATAGCTCACTTAGCATTAGACTGGTTAGGGATTTTTCAAAACAGTGACCCTCACCTACAAAACTTGGAGATCCGTGTTGCGATCCATATAGGCAATCTACACATTGGTATAGCAGAGTCTCCGAAAGCTGTTTATGTCTTCGGAACTGGTCTACTTGAAATGAAAGACTTGTTAAATTCGAGTAAACCTTCCAAAATTCGGATTTCTAAACAAGTTCAAGACATTCTTGCCGCAGATAAAACTTTCCTTATTGATGAAGATGCAACCGTAAGTTCAGCTATATATTCATATATGCATACACATATATACATATTTACATACATATATACATACACACACACACACACACACATACACACACACACACACACACACACACACACACACACACACACACACACACACACACACACACACACACACACACACACACACACACACACACACATCAAGCGTTCAATCAAGCAGCCTAAATGTTGGTATGAGTATTGGCACTGCAAACACATTGTGGGCCACAGTTTTATTGAATACAGAAAGCTCTGAGGTGCAAATATGTATGTATGTATGTATGTATGTATGTATGTATGTTTAAACTTGGTTGAGGTGTCTTGGCTCCTTAGTTTCCAATAGTTTTCTTGTCTACTCTCCTGCACACTGATATTGCGTGATTGTCTTTCATGAGAGTTGTACTTGTTTGGTGTCTCTAGTTCATGGAGGTTTCGTTGCAAATACATGTGTGTATATATATATATATATATATATATATATACACACACACACACACACACACACACACACATTCACACTACGCAAGCGCGCTTACACGCACTCAGACACATTTATCTCTTTGTCTGCGCATGTGCATATAGAAAGCGTATATGTTTTAGATTTTCTTTT
>NC_068984.1:145294952-145299112 GCF_001194135.2 Octopus bimaculoides | reverse complement strand
ATGATTTATTCGTGATCAGAGAAATTCGTAAACCGAGGTACTACTGTATTAAATGAATATGAGAAAGAGAGAAGATAAAGTACGATTTATCTGTGATCAGAGTTCTTTGAAAAACCGAGGTTCTACTGTATTTTGAAAAGCTGTCATAAATATCTAAATTTAATTCGTGTCAAAATATTTTCGTCGTGACCTGTTCACCGACAAGACTTCGATGCAGCACGAAGTTTTGTCAGTGAACAGGTCGCGGTTTCGAAGCGACGAAAATCTTTTGATACCAATTAAATTTAAATGTTGAAGTGAATCTAACGGTTTTTTTTTTGTGTGTTCTTAAATGACTTCCACGCTGCAATTGGTTTTTATTTCAGCACACGACGTCAGATCAAGTCACTTGCAATCAAGAACATCTCCATAAATCTCATAAATATTCCTTACGATTGAGTTGAGATACAGATTTCCTTACGTACAAACATAACGTAACACGCAAAAAGTATACAGGATGTGAGGTGCATTAGGGAACAGTGAGGTATCAGTGTATTACTCTCTTCAAACCAATTTAATTAAAGGGATTTTATTATTTTCTATCACCCGAGGTGGATAAAATGTCAACACAGGAAATGAAAAGACATTGTTGCCTTTGTGTGGAGCCACGTGATTTAGTAGTTACCAACTTCCTAAATGTTGTAAAATGTTTTGTACTTTTGGATGGAATTGGAAACCTCTGACAGGAATGTTTCGATTCTATCAAAGAGAAAGACATTCTAAATATTCGCACATTGTAAGGACATTGTAATTCATACGACGGGTTCAAGACATTATTGTTGATGATACCGGAATATTAATGCAATCCATCACAAAAGGCTTTAGAGGTCAGGATGAATTAGAAGAACACGTGGCGCGCGAGAATATTCGTTGCAAGTTGTGTGTAGGGAGGAAAAGCCGATTCATGTTTGAAAAGACACAAGAAAACTCTTTAATCCTTGCCATGCGGTTACTTAATAAGGTTAAAATCTCACACAAACATGGCCTGTATTGGTTCTTTCCTGATGAGAAAAAATCCAACCAAGACCAAAAGTCTAACATGAGAAATGACAGATGGTTATGTGCAGATTTTTCTGCATATAACCATCATTATTTTTGCAATAAATGTAATGGTTTTAGGAGTGATGGGTAATTTTGATGCTGGATAAAGTGAGGTGTTGGAGACAGTTACTAAGGCCTGGATGGGTGGAAGCCCATATGTGCTTCAACGAGAATCAATACCTTTCCAACACGTTCATGTAATCCATCAACAGACGTTAAGCAATCTTTACGATCATGTAACTACGCCAAGAACATTAAGGGAAAAAGAAATTAATCGATACCTTCACAATACCATAGTTTCAGTGAATGCTACCATTGTCCAGGAGATGTCCGAAATTAATCAGGACCATTTAGTGCAGGCATGTCAACGAATCCGCCTCTACATTGATGCTGTCATCCAAACAAAAGACGGATTCATAGAATAATCTCAGAAGAAAGCTTATCGAGAGCATTCTTTTATTCTTTTATTCTTTTATTCTTTTGTTCTTTGACTTGTTTCAGTCATTTGGTTGCGACCATGCTGGAGTACCACCTTCAGTCAAACAAATCGACCGCAGGACTTATTCTTTGTAAGCCTAGTGCTTATTCTATCTGTTTCTTTTGCCGAACCGCTACGTTACGGGGGATGTAAACACACTAACGTCGGTTGTCAAGCGATATGCTTAAGTTCGGCGAGTAGTCTCGTCCGAGTTGAGGGCAGCGTGTGTGTGTTATATTTGTGAGCTGGCAGCTGCTGCCGCCGCAGCTCCGTCGGCCGGCACGAACGCTCGCAACGAGATCTACAGAGCGAACGCCTACCGACGGCGGCACCGGCCACAGAAGAGAGGCGACAAGGGCGGCGGCGACGGCGGCGGGTGGGCGGCCAGAAAGGAAGGAAGGAAAAGCGAGGATGCGTACGAAATAAACTTAGAAAATTCCTCTCTTATGGAATACTGGTGGAATATTTCCATCAAAATTGTCAAATGTAAACATAATATATATATGTATGTATGCCAGATATTGTTGTTTGAGACAAAGGGGTAAAGGTATGTGCCATCATAGAGGTCAGTTGCCCTCAGATATTAATATCTCTTTGAAAATCAAAGAAAAAAGGGATATCTATGGACAACTGCTTCGAAACCTCCAGTTTCTATGTCCAGATTATGAATTCATATTCAAACCAATAATAATTGGAGCACTAGAGAGGCGGATTCATTGACATGCTTGCACTAAATGGTCCTGATTAATTGGAGCAGCAGCTGCCAGCACTTTAGCAAATGCTTAAAGGAGAATCTGGATAAACTGGGATTTTCAGAAAGAGAAATTGACCGGCTGATCTGTACATTACAAGTCCAATCTGTGAGTGGAACAGTAAAAATATGCAAGACTTTTCTCAAGTTACAAATATGAATTTCTCTGTGTTCACTACATCCCAAAGATGGAGCTTTGTATCTTTATTGGAAACCGACTTCCACCTCAGTGGAAGATTTATAATAATTAAAAAATAGAAGTGACATACATATACATACATGCATACATACATACATACATACATACATACATATATATATATATATATATATACCCACGCACGCACACACACACACACACACACACACACACACACACACACACACACACACACACACACACACACACACACACATAGGCGTTTATTAAAAACGCTTTTTCTTCGGAAAGAAGTTTTCTTTTGTAGGGACATGTTATCTAAGCGGGCACCATTTTAGCGCCATTATCCATTGATGACTCTGTATATTATTTGCACGTTTATGTACTAATGTTTTTGGTTGGTTTGCTTTACCGTTTTAGTACTTTTCGCTTCCGAAAGTCCAGTTGTCTCTATGGAGACTTCATTCTTTTCGATATTGGAGAAATAATTAATAGTTTAAAGAAAACTAGAAATATACATAGAATTATCGTTTTTTTAATCAAAGTGCAGTCAGTTTATAAGTTCGCACATTTTTTCGCCAACGTTACGTTTCGGCCAATTGTTATTGTCCATATTTGCACCTTTAAAATGCATTATGAAGTTATACATAAAACAATGGCCTCTTCTGGGTATATTGGCTGCTATTTTTTTTTTTTTTTTTGCTTCTCTCGAATGGAGAATTTATTCCGGCTAAATGGTAAGCTTTTAGTTCTTTTATTTAACTGTGTGTTGAATGTTGTTTTAAAAATAGTACAAAATTGACTTTTTGACCCTACTGGTCAAGGGAAACATCTGTTGCCTAGAGACTAGGTCATGTTACTATTCCACACTTACTGGTTTATTTGATGAACGCTTTAATCGTTGTTTTCACCAGGGCAGTCAAGGTCTTCATTTTTTGTTACTCAATATATTTTATTACTGCTATTTCTACTGTATCCCCCTACTCACCTCCGACTTTAAGTTTTTCTCGTATAAATGTTATTGATTATAATATTAATTAATATATTTTTATAGAGATTATTAATCTGGCTATATATATCTCACTGTTGTACTATAATTATATTTTGTAATACTTCCTTTGACGTTCGACTGTTGGTATCATATTTTATCATGTTGGTAACGCATTGTCGCTGTAATATTTATTATTCGATTGTATTGGATAATTCAAAATAAAGTTTAAAAAAACATTAATAGTATATATAAAAAAAAACATTAAAAATATATTAAAAAACCAAGCAAATAATATAAATGAATATTACGTCAAAATTGAAGGAGATTAGCTGCTGTTTCTAACCAATGTATAGGCTTTGTTATTGGCTCATAGAAACGATCCACTGCTTTTTATCTTATTTTATTCTGTGTTTGGCCTAGATTCAGTGATTCAATTGCAATCATTCTCGGACACCAGCTTCAAAGAATTTAGTCTATGACTGCGGTCCCATCACCTTCCCACTCGTCCAGTGCTGCACTGATATACAGAGCAGACTGTGACGTAAGAGGAAATGAATCTGCACAAGATTTCTGTTCGAATGCACTGGTTTTTCATCCTACAGTTAAATAAAGCAATACAAGCATACAAATGCATACACGTATGCGTGTGTATACATATGTGTGTGTATGTGTATATATATATATATATATATATATATAT
>NC_068984.1:145289869-145294609 GCF_001194135.2 Octopus bimaculoides | reverse complement strand
ATGTGCAACAAGGTGGAAAAAAGAGTACTCAAATACCAGAGGTAGAGTAATATGCTTTATTTAAAAGCAGCAGAAATATAACAAAAAAAAAGCGTTACTCTGAGTTTCACGTTCCCGTTCATCGGACAGTTTTGTTATATATATATAATGTTATATATATATAATGTGTGTGTGTGTGTGCATGAGGGGAAGTCAAAAGTTATCCACACTTTCGTCATAACATATCTTTATTATTGTCACACTGCCTTCTGCGCATGTTCCTCTTTGATGCACATTGTTAGTGGAGCGGCCATGATTGCATTGTAAAACCAGAAGGAAAAATGGCGCGATCAAGCTCAAACATCGATCACGTGACCATAGATGCAGTGTGACAACAATAATGGCGAAAATGCGGATAATTTTTGACTTCCTCTCGTATATATACATCGTGTCTTCAATCTGTGGAGAAATGGCTAAAATTTCTCCTGTTTTTAATTCTACCATTTGTTACATATTTATATAATATCATACCTTGATACTGTGTGGACTATGATCCCCGTTGACAGGCAGCTGGTATTTATAGAGTGTTAAACACTTTCGGTATGCAAATTAGGGACCCCTTCATAGAGGAACCGATGTATTTGTTGAGTATATAAATAGTTTGGCTACTTGTTTCTCTGGAGATTGTCAAAGCGATGTGGACGCCCCTGATGAGAACTCAATAAGGTTCGAAAATCGGTTAAGGTGGAACATTTTTTTTCTTTCAGTCTGCAGAGAAATGGCTAAAAATTTGCCCTGTTTATAATTATACTATATGTTACGTGTATATATATTTTTATATGTATATGTATATTAATATATACATACATGTGTATGTGTGTGTGAGAGGGAGCTGGCAGAACCATTAGCAAGCCGGGCGGCATGCACAGTTGCATTTCTTCCATCTTTGCGTCCTGAGATGAAATTCCGCCGATGGCGACTTCGCCATCGACACCTTTCGTGGTCGTTGAACAAGAACCCCTTAAACACTGGAGTCAACGTAGTCGACTTAGACTTTGCACCGAAATTGCTGGTTTTGTACCAAAATTTGATCTATCTATCTATCTATCTATCTATATATATATATATATATATATATATATATATTCCACCTTGTTGGTGACCGTCTTGGAGTAAGTTCTGGAGGCGAAACACAGTTTTACGCAGTGAAGTTGTGTTGTAATGATCTTCTTACGCAGACTATAGTGTTGTTTTTCAACGTCTAGCTAGCCTGGTTGAGGCTTATGTCGTTACGTTTATGAATCAGTGTTGTAAGACTCCTGCTGTGAAATCGTGTGTTGAAATAAATATCGTTCTATTTCGGGATGGTCTAACATTCGATTACGTTTTTCCAGTTGGTTTCGTTCCCTATATATTCTCTTCTCAGTGTTATGCGTAACCGTTCTTTTTAGTCTTTCAGCCTGTCCCCTTGTTAGTAATAGATTTTCCACCTTGTTAGTGACTGTATGTATGTATTTGTGTGTCTGTGCTTATCCCCGCACTATCGCATGACAACCGATGTTAGTGTGTTTACGTCCTCGTAAACTAGCTGTTCGGCAAAAGAATCCGATAGAATAAGTACGAAGCTTACAAAGAATGTCCTGGCGTTGATTTCTTCGACTGAAGGTGATGCTCCAGTATGGCCGGAGTCAAATGACTGAAACAAGAAAAAGAATAAAAGAATATATATATAGGCTTCGGTGCAGTTGCCATCTAACAAATTTCCCTCTGAAGGTCTTGGTCAACTCGAGATTATAGTATAGTGCTGTACGGTTGAATCGAACTCGTAACTGTTAGGTCGCAGTAACTACTTTATCCAGGCCGTCACATCCGCGACCACGGTATGTTCTGCTTTCAAATTACACCCGGGTCAACTCTGCCTTTCCGTGTAGTACCATAAAGTCAGGAATATCTCAGAAGACATGGCGATGGTGGGACGGTGAGCGGGTAATCAGAAACGATAAAGCACTGGAAAAATATTCCGGATAATGGCTCTTCAGTATTTTATGGAAAAACTTTAGTCAAAGTGAAATGGTGCCATACGTAGATATCTTGTTCATAGTATAAGGATCGTAAGATAAATCATGGATATTCTTTTCCCATATATCCATTTTTCACTCACCAAGAGAAATTTGAAACCAATATTTTGGCTTTCTTCGTTGATGTGTAAATATATTACGGTTACGATGGGTAGATTATCAAAGGAGAATTCAAGTGCAGCTGGACGTATGAAGCAGAAAGTGGTAACCGTCAAAGGAGGATTCAAGAGTGGCTGGACGTGTGAAGCAGAAAGTGGTATCTGCGGTTTAGTTGTTCTAGCTAGCTGCGTATGATATATGGCTGTACCGATGAGAATTGCTTAAGTAGTACACAAATTTTACTTGCGATGCTACCCTGTCACCTCTTGTGTTACCTGTGTTGTCTTACTGTCGGGATTTATTGTATGTATTGAAAAGGAGTATTTGGAAAAGTTCAACGTAACGTTGGGAGCTTTTAGCCTGGTGGCACAGTTATGTGGGGGACAGTTTGTATTTTTCTATTAAATGAAAGTATTTTGTGTTGGTGAAATTCTTTGAAATTCTTGCATGTTGATGTGTTTTGTTTTGATTGAGAGTTGGTTATGGTACTTACGTACAGGGTGCAAGATTATTTTATGAAGTTTCCCAAATGACTCGGTCTGTCTCGTTTCATCGATAAGTAATTGGGAATCTAAAGTGGGGTGTCTTGTGTAGGACAGGTAACGAATAAACACCTTAAAAGTTCCTTATTTGCATTATTTACATTATATACATTTGACGGATATTTGTCCTCATCTTGTTTGTTGTTTCGCCTGACACACCCTCCAGCCATCATCAAGTGTCTTGGGGAAATTTCGAAGCTTGGTCCTCATTCCTAAGGTATTTTTCAATGGTGTTGTTATTATTATTATTATTATTATTATTATTATTATTATTATTATTATTATTACTCAGGTCAGTGCCTGGAATCGAACTCGCCATATGCCTGGTTAAGAGCGCGGGCTACTAACCCCAAGATTTCAGGTTCGATTCCAGGTAGTGACCTGAATAATAATAATAATAATAATAATAATAATAATAATAATAATAATAATAATAATAATAACATTGAAAAATACCTTAGGAATGAGAACCCAGGTTCAAAATTTCTCTAAGACACCTGATGGAGTCTGGAGGGTATATCAGCCGAAACATTGAGTTAACAACAAACAAGATGAGGTCAACTATCCGTCAAAGGTAAATAATGTAAATAATATACATAATGTGCATAATTCCTTATCTCTTAAATATTAAACTGTACCTTAAAAGTTATTGCAGCAAAGTTGTATTGAAATATAGACAAATGTTAAAAGATACCTTGTTTTTATTTTACTAATAAATTAATCAATTTATACATTTTCAGTCATCAAATACATGTTACTGGCTTACTTCGAGAACGAAATCAACTGAAAAGGCAGAAGAAGGAAACGTCAGTCCTGTTGTAACGGAAAATTGTAAAACACCCGTGAAAGATACCAAAGAAAATCAAGTGGAAAGAAAGGAAGAGATTCCTTTGAAAAATTCCCCTTTACACAAAGATTCCCAACTAGCCTTACCTCTAGAACATAATTCCATCACTGCACCGCCTATACAATTAAATTTACCACAGATCAGAAAAACTTCCCCGTTAAACAAAACCAGCAACAAAATATTCCCCCTCGAACAATAATCATTTCCATCAAACAAAACATATCGTTTCTTTGAATAATTAAAGTACAGCAAGATGGTATATCGTTTCATAAACATTCATATTACATAAACATAATACATTAGATTCGTTAGCTGTAATAATTCTATGAGTCTGTCAGAAGAGGAAGGGCAGCTGCGGCACTCATGCACTGTGAAGTTTTTCTCTGAAGTTTTTCAGTACATCGGTGAATGGTTGGAGAAAAAGGAAAGGTTATCCTTGAACTGAAGTCCTGGTCCACTTTGTTGAATGCAGGACTCCGTTAAAGGTACCGGGAGTGCCAACTGGTGGTGGGAAACCAGACGACGTTTAAGTCTATTGCTCAATAATCAAATATCCGAAAAATAAACCAGTAAAATTCTTTTTGTTTTTAATATAAAAATCAACGATATTGTTTTGTTTTTTTTTAATGTTTTTTTTTTTAGTAAATAGTCATAATTTATCTCAATTGTATTATAAGATTAATCAAGGACCACATAATTTGTGTGATTAATACTCCAGAACCTTCTGATAGAAGGACCTTGCTAAAAAAGTTTACGATTTAAAGAAAGACTTTACTCAACCCTGAATTTGCATTCCAATAATGTTATAAATTCACATTATTTGGCGCAGATATGGCTGTGTGGTTAAGAAGATCAATGCAACCGCGTGGTTTCAAGTTCAGTCCCACTGCACGGCAACTCGAGCAAGTGTCTTCCACTATCGCATTGTGACCAGCGATGTCTAACAACAGACGATAATCTGGTTCATCACGTGATACATACATGGTGAGCTGGCAGAATGGTTAGCACGCCGAACAAAATGCTGAGTGGCATTTCGTCAGGCTTTGTGTTCGAATTCCGCTGAGGTTGACTTTGCTCTTCTTCTTTTGGGAAGTCGATAAAACAAGCATCACCCGAGCACGGGGGTGGGGCATGTAATCGATTCACCCCCACCTCCTCCTCCAAAACTGCTCGTCTCGTATCGAACTTTGAAACT
>NC_068984.1:145286624-145288855 GCF_001194135.2 Octopus bimaculoides | reverse complement strand
ATATATATGTATATATATATATGTATGTATGTATGTATGTATGTATCGTATTTAGCACGCAGAAAGATATACGTCAAAGTCGTGAGGTGTTTTTGATTGCAAAACAATGGAACACAAAGAATCGAGACGTTATACGGTTTGAATACGGTGCATTTGGCATCACTGGCAACAAGAGGAAGAGGGCATAGAAATATTTTCACGATAGGCTAGATTAGAAGGATGTACGGGGCCGACAGATGGGTTACCCCAGGTAGACCCAACAGAAGGGTTAGCTATTAAAATTGACAGCCATTAGAGAGTGTGCAATTAATGATATGAAGACGGTGAGATAGCTGCTGGACCGTCAGGAATAGTCAGTGAGATGCCGAAAATATTTGGCGAAGGACGAAATGTTACTCGCATGGTTAAATATATCTTTCAATGAGGTTTAATAGCTAATGACTGGCCTATTAATATTAACATCAGTTGCTACAAGGGCGAGTAAGATACTCTGGGAAGAAATGTCTACAGAGGCATCAAAGTTATGATAGTAACCGAAAGAATTGTTATAACACAACTGATTAGGAAAGGTATTGGCATGGATGAGATGCATTCTTGGTTTAAATCAGAACCGGATATTGCCTCTGCCCTGTTCATAGTGAAACAACTACGAGAGAAGTTGTTTTGGGGCAACGGTAAGCCGCCAGTCTCTCAAGATACCATGCTCTGTAGTCTGATGGCTGCTAAGGAAATTAATTGTGAAAGAATGAATTGTGAGCACCATGCAAACAATGTACCAAGATCTTGTGGGCATGGTGAGATTTAGTAATGAGTTCAGCAAGGAATTTAGCAAGATTGTAGGTAGGAGTCCATCAAGACTCGATTTTCAGTCCTCTCCTTTTTATTATAGTTGACCAGTCCATACCAGAGATGTTTATAAAACTGGAAACCCATGGAAACTTCTATTGGTCAATGACTAAGTTCATATACCTGCATCTTTTGAATAATGAGAAAATATTTCAAACGTTGAAGCATAGCCTAGAATCGAGAGAGCGAGCAAAGGCGGTGAATGAGGAAGCCCAATAAACTCATCAACTGTGCATGAAACAGCAGCCAAGTCTCCTCTGAACCACATTTTTCTATCCTAAAAAGGATAGGACATATTTAATTAATGCAGCTCTGTCTGAAGCAACGTTTTTCAGACTGTTTTGTCACAAGCCACTGAAGGGTCGTGACCCGCAGTTTGAAAAATGCTGGTCTAGACAGAGCTACATTAATGACCAGACTGTCGAGATTGGAATGCTTTTTTTATCATAGCTGTTTTAATGAAGACTGACCAAGGGCTAACCAACAACAACAACATCAACAGCAACATCAGCTGGTTCATTAAATACCACTCCTGGCAGATGAAAGACAGTTCAGAATGAATGACGAGACGTTAAAATATGTGAACTGGTTGACCTAGTTCTGATGTTCCCGTATCGTGGTCCCTAACTTGACGAAGTGTCTACCTGCTGTTTCTCCCAACCTGCAAGAAACAGCAACCAAACGTCCCTTAAATCACACCCTACCATCTTCAGAAGGGAAAGAACCCATTATATAGTCTTATAAACTTCTAAAAAGTCCTGATGGTCATTATTGGAATGCATTTATAATAAATTTACTCACTTAGGTTTAAATAGCTTACAACAGGAATTTTTCCAGAGTTATCTCCCTTGTGTGTCATGTCGTTGAAGCAAGAAGCCATGACAGTTCAAGACGCCATGACATAATATGAGAAAAAGCAAATACGATTCTTAAATGGTATAAACGTTTAAAGTGCATAAATAACAGAAATGTTTATCGAAGATATGAATGAATTTTTTTTTTTAAACGGATGAGAAGAGTTTAAATAAATCTTAAATATCAGCAGCATGTTTTGAATGATTGGAAGAGACGGAGGCAACGGTCATCTGATATGACAGCATTTGGTCAAGGACTTTTTTTCATCGGTCAGCTTTATGGAATGGTTCGCAGAATGCTTATTGACGATTACTTCTGGCGGAAGTTTCTTGGCTACAAAATAGAGGAAAGAGAAATGTTATTTAAGCAAGAGTAACACCACCAAATACAACAACAATACTAACAACACCACCGCCTCTAGCTCCACAGCTAACAACAACAAAACCCTCATTACAAACTCCACCACCACCACCTCCACCATCTCCACCACCACCACCACCATCTCCACCACCACCACCACCACCACCAAC
>NC_068984.1:145283767-145286442 GCF_001194135.2 Octopus bimaculoides | reverse complement strand
CCAGCTCCACCATCACCATCACAAACTATGACAAACACCAAAAATATAATCAGAACTGCCACAAATATTCTTTTCTATAAGGCACGAAATTTTAGGGGAGAAGGCCAGTCGATTAGATCGACCCCAGTACGCAACTGATATTTAATTTATCGACCCCGAAAGGATAAAAGGCGAAGTTGGCCTCGGCGGAATTTGAACTCAGAACATAAAGACAGACGAAATACCGCCGAGCATTTCGCCCGGCGTGCTAACGTTTCTCCCCAGCTCACCGCCTTACAACTTCCACAAATATTGCTAAAGTCAGAAACGATAAAAAGACATTTCCATGATGGTAGTTTTTAGAGTGACCTCCCTTCGTATGACGTTCAAGAGGTTTAAAGTGATTAGCAAACCTGGGCACCAAACCGTTAATCCGCTAAACGTTAATCAATAAAGTTAACATTTCGTTAACGATTTAACTTTTAAGTTAACTTTGGAAATCATTATCGGACTAATTAACTTCCGTTACATTTAACTTCCGCTAACTCAAGTCAACTTGACTTAACTTCAATTAACTTCAATTGAATTGAAGTTAACAGATTTTATAGTTTTGGCCCAATTTAGGGGTATTTTTATGTGGTGTTTTAGAGCAAAAACTGAATTTTCTTTTTCTATAATAGAAATTAACGTTAACGGTTTATCGATAATTTCGGTTACATTAGGAAATAATTAACTCATTAACAGTTATCGCAGTTAACTGTTTGGTTAACGGATTAACGGTTAACGAAGCTAACTTTTCGATTAACGGTGTTCACCTTTGGTGATTAGACTATTTCTACGAGAGCCAGAAATAAAATGGAAAACGTGAGCTTGAAATAGGCCTTTTTGCAGGAAAGAAATAAAAACATAAAGAGGAATGATTTCGAATAATGAGTTAATTTAAGAGAAAACAGGTTTAGATTACCAGCAGAATGAATGGAAACGTACAACTCGGAGAAATAACTGATTCAGAGCAGAGAGGAATCGGAATGGGAAAAGGTAGCCAATCGAGACTGGAATGTCTTTGATAAAATGTGGAGCAACCAGTCACAAAACAAAAACAAAACTCTACATACATTCATACATACATACACACATAAATGCATACATGCACACATACATACATTCATACATACATGCACACAATACATAGGTGCATACTTTCATACATACATACACGCATACAAGCATACATACATACACACACATACATACACGCATACAAGCATACATACATAAACATGTAGAAGATATTTTACGAAAGAAATGCAGCCGTAATTAAAAAAGAATTCTTACCAAGGTTATTGAAGAGTTTCTCTACATTTTCTCCAGTTTTAGCAGAAACAGCTTCAAATGAAATGTTTTGTTCTTCTGCAAACGTTTTGGCAAACTGTTGAAGATAAGACGTTAATTGATTGAGCTGTATTCCATGAAGTTTAAGCCCTTTTTAGAAGAAGTAGTTACATATCCTAGATTATTTTAGTGTTTGTATATCATTGGTATACATCAAATAAGCTATTAGTTTAACGCTCGGGAAGTGAGAAAGTCTTTTATGTTTCGAGCCTACGCTCTTCGACCGAAAGGAACTCAGAAATAAGCAGAGAGAAAAAATTTTAAAAAAAAGTTTAGTGGCTAACGATCTATCACGACGAATGCCGAACAGAGGGGTCACACAGGAGAGCTAGGAACAAGGGGAGATAATAAAGTAGTGGTGATTCCAAAACGAAGGTGCGCGTGCGTATTTATATGAGAGCGTGTATGTGCATGTGGAAGGAGGCAGGTGACCTTGACGTCTGCGTGTGTGCATGTGTAGGTGTGTGGATGATGGTGTAGGTGCTGGGAAGTGATCAGTGCTAGTGTGTGCGGGGTGGTGTGGTGTGGTGGTGTTGGGGTGTGGGGGAGGCGCAACTGGGGGGAGCAAGGGTAAGGTCTAAGGGATAAAGAGGTTGCCCTTTCAACAGGGACGCATTTCATCCAAGCGTACACCAGTTTAGCTCCAGAACAATTAATTTTCCTGGAATGTGTTAATTTGTGTTAGAATTGGTGTTTATTGGTGGTTCTTTTTTGACATCAGTTCTTTACACTGATGGAATTCCTGTGGTCGTTGTACATGTTTTCATCTATCCGAACAGAATTTTAATAATATAGCATAAGGAAAATGGGGAGGGTGAACACAGAAACATTCAATTTATTTACATAATAGTCAATTCCGTGTCGCCTACGTACGTTTCAATTTCTTACCTTCATTCATATTTTTTGACATGATTTTTTTGGTGAAAAAAATCTTTAAAGGGAAACGTTTTGCAGATGTGGAAGGTGTGAAGAAAAAAACGACGGAGGCGTTAAAAGGCATCACTTCGCAAGAATTTCAGGACTGCTTCAGACAGTGGAAAACGCGTCTGGGCCGATGCATTGCTTCAAATGGAGAATACTTTGAAGGCGATAAAAGTATAATCATGTAAAACTAAGTGAATAAAATAATAATGCAAAATTCCGGTTTCTTTTGGGTATCCTCTCGTATTTGACGCTTTATTATATTTTTTTTTTTATGTAAGAAGGGTTTTAGAAAGAAAACTTTGATTTGAAATAATAAATTCATATATTTCTATCGTCTGCATTTTTCAAAGTTTAACTACAACTGTTTGATTGTGACACAA
>NC_068984.1:145275516-145278957 GCF_001194135.2 Octopus bimaculoides | reverse complement strand
GGACAGGTAGATAGATAGATATATAGATAGATAGATAGATAGATAGATAGATAGATAGATAGATAGATAGATAGATAGATAGATAGATATAGATAGATAGATAGATAGATAGATAGATAGATAGATAGATAGATAGATAGATAATGAATAACTATTATTGGAAATCTATTTTAGTGATTATAATTCAACTCGGCTGATTATCACTGCCGAATGAAAAGGGATAATTTGTGAAGACACAGCATGTAATTATTCCTAAATACCCTCCCATCTACCCAGCTCGCCTCCCTAACTATCCAGGCCACATTTGACAATCACATGGCGACTCATGTGAGATCTGAGATATATGAATCGCATCTGTAACATTCATTGACAACAATGGGGTTTTGTCGTCTGCCTGCCACCCAAGCATTATATGCTGTTTGTCATACCGCCATTATTACTGGCTGTTAATACATATTCAATAGAGCTTATTTGCTGTATACAAATGATGTAGACAGCAAAGACCTGTTCTGCTCTGTGGACAATGTAAGATTTTGTTATTTATTATTATTAAGGCAGCGAGCTGGTAGAATCGTTTGCACGCCGGGCAAAATACTTAGCGCCATTTTATCTGTCTTTACGTTCTGAGTTCAAATTCCGCCGAGGTCGACTTTGCCTTTCATTCTTTCGGGATCGATAAATTAAGTACCGGTGGAGTACTGGGTCGACGTAATCGACTCATCCCCTCCCCCAAAAGTTCAGGCCTTGTGCCTAAAGTAGAAAGAATTAATATTATTATTATCTTCGTAGTTGTTGTGTGTATGTATGTAAAGCAGCGAGGAGACAGAATTGTCACCGTGCCGGATAACACGCTTAACGGCATTTTTCCGGCTCTGTACGTTCTGGGTTCATATTTCGCCAAGGTTGACTTTGCCCTTCATCCTTTTGGGGTTTATAGAATTAGTACATTGCAGAACACCGGGGTTGATGTAACCCCCTCCCTCAAAATTGCTGGCCTTGTGGCACAATTTGAAACAATTTGAAACAATGTGCGTGCGTGCCTGTGTGTGTATGTGCGTGTGTGTGTGCGTGTATTAATATGGGTGCATAAACAGATTTTATACGTGTGTACCGAAACATTGTCGTGACTTACCTGTGTGTCGACTGTCTGGTATTCTTGTAAGTCAATTTTGTTAGCAACAAGGGTGACTTGTATGTCAGGAGGAGCGTATCGAGTGACATAGTTTAACCAGGCGGGTATGGCTTCAAAAGATTTCTAAAAGACGAGAAAATCCAACAAAACAAGAAAATGGTGAGAAGACGGTTGTAACATGGACGATGAGTTCAATGAATGAGATGGGAAAACATTGAAATAGATAGCTTGGCTCATTTATAGACCACAGATAATTCTTTGTTGAGGTGTCTGGCAATGTATGTGTGTGTGTGTGTGTGTGTGTGTGTGTGTGAGCGTATAGAAGAGAGAGAGAAAATATGTTTACGTCTGTGTGTGTGAGAGAGAGAGGGGGACAGACAGAGAAAATGTCTGTATGAGTGTGTGTAAATAAAGAGATAGACATGAGAATGTGTGTTCGTGTGTATGGGAGAAGAGAGAGAGAAAGAGAATGTGTGAGCGGGTGTGTGAGAAATAGAGAATATGTGTGTAGGTGTGTAAGAGACGGATGGAGGGGGAGAATGTTTGCTCGCATGTGTGTGTCAGAGAGAGAGGGGGCGGGAGAGAGTCCACTATATATTTCCCAGAAAGAACATCCACAGAGCTATTTTTTATCTATTTCTCTTTATTTTTCCTTTTCTTGATGAAAGACAATTAAACCGAAACGTAAGAACATTCCTATAACATTTTTCATTCCAGTGTGAAACTAATATATTAACTTTGTATTTTAGTTGTTCTTCCGTGTTGTTTATAAAAATACTTTTCTTAAGGGACAGTCATTGTCATTGATGTTGATGTTGTTTAGACCGCAGGTCAGCTCTGATCGATCTCTGAACAAGCGATGAAGGTGCGTGATCCACTGTTTAAGAAGTTGCACATACGATCGTTAGATTGTGGTGTAGATCCGAGGACCGGGCGGTGTGTTGTGTTCCCGAGCAAAATACTGCATTCCAAATTGCTCCAGTCCACTCAGCTGTGAACAAGGTCCAACAATAGCTGTGACGTTAACCTTGCGACAGACTAGCGTCCCGTTCAGTGGTGGGGGAGTATAATCTCAGTCACTTATTAAGCCGTGGAAACTGAGTGAAGCTCCGGCCTTAAGAATCTTGGGACTCGTAGCAGAGCTAAGTAGACAAAATTGTGATATTCACGTTTTAAGTTGTGAGAGGTATCGGCTGTAGTATTGAGTGGTGTTGTTAATGATGCAGCGGTATTGGCTGTAGTGTTCTAATCATTCCTTTGCTCTGATAAATAATTGATACAATATTAATGAAGATACGTATCACTAAATGGAAGGTCATCGAATATTTGTATTCATAGAATTACTAAACAACAAATGGATATTTAAGTCAGATCTGGGGGCGATGCGCATAACTCCCGCTGCAGGATTTCACACAATCCTCTGATCCTTGAGTTGATGTTGTTGCAAGCATCCACACCAAATCCTCACTCTCCTTCGCGCTAGTTCTTTTTTTTACTTTTCTTTTCTTTTTTTTTTCCATGAAACAAAGACATGCAGATACAGGCGTTCCCCGCTACGAAAGCGTTACAGACATGCCTCTCATTACGAAAGCGTTGTGCTGATTAAAATTCCGAGATAATCATAGAAGTTAATGACCATAAGGGGAAAAAAGAGAGTGAGAGGATATGCGTTTCGAATTAGGGAACTTAGGGTAAAGAACCCCTTCGGTCATGAATCACAATAGGATTGAACCTAAAATGTTCCCCTCCAAAGCACAAGCCTGGGCAAGGTTGTTTATGGAAGACCAGCAGTCACCCATGCATACCAGCCTCCTCTTCTCTCCATGTTACTGATGTTATCCAAGAGAAAAGCAAAGGCCGATACAGCTTCGCACCAGTGACGTCGCATCTCATTTTCACAGCTGAGTGAACTGGAGCACAAAATACTAGCACATTCAGGGATTGACCAGCCATAACAATCTCACTGCAATGGTAAGTAGAGAAAATTATACAGAGATTATGGGAACTACTACTACTACTACTACTGCTGCTGCTGCTACTAATCTTCTGACAGCATTATGAAAAACGATGATAATTAAATATAATTTTTTTCTGTCTTTTTCTTTTTTTCTGCTCTAGGTACAAGGCCCGAAATTTCGGGAGAGGGGACCAGTTGTTTAAATCGACCCCAGTACGCAACTTGTACTTAATTTATCAACCCCGAAATGATGAAAGGCAAAGTCGACCTCGGCGGAATTTGAACTCGGAACGTAAATACAGACGAAATACCACTAAGCATTTCGCCCGGCGTGCTAACGTTTCTGCCAGCT
>NC_068984.1:145272479-145275506 GCF_001194135.2 Octopus bimaculoides | reverse complement strand
GACCATTCCTCTGGTCTTTAGCAATTCTGTATGGCAGAAATCTGGCAGAAATGTTAGCACGCCGGGCGAAATGCTTAGCAGTATTTCGTTTGCCATTACGTTCTGGGTTCAAATTCCGCCGAGGTTGACTTTGCCTTTCATCCTTTCGGGGTCGATAAATTAAGTACCAGTTACGCACTGGGGTCGATGTAGTCGACTTAATCACTTTGTCTGTCCTTGTTTGTCCCCTCTATGTTTAGCCCCTTGTGGGCAATAAAGAAATAAGAAATCTGGTTACCTACCCTGTCTGTAATGTCATAGATTAAAAGTGCAAATTTTGCGTCGCGTAAATACATCGGCACCAAACTTTTGAAACGTTCCTGTCCAGCCGTGTCCCAGATCTGAAATAAGATTTTCCGGTTGCCCTCTGTGATGGTTTTGAAGACAAACACAGCTGCAAAAATAAATAAATAAACACATAAATAAACAAGCAACATACAAGAACAGTTTGCAGGCAGTCGATGGCGGGGTGGGGTATGGGGGTTATTATTTCTACTTAAAAATCGTCAATTCAATGATATATTTTTAATTGGTGTTTCTGATTCTCGTTTTAGATATTAATTTATGAAAAGGCGAGGTGGGGGTGGGATGGAGTTAGTGTCGATAATGTCTAATTTTAAGAAGCTGGAGGAGGAAGAGGAGGAGGGGAAGAGGCGAAGAAAAAGAAGAGGAATAATAATAATAATAATAATAATAATAATAATAATAATAATAATAATAATAAGAAGAAGAAGAAGAAGAAGAAGAAGAAGAAGAAGAAGAAGGAGGAGGATGAGGAGGAGGAGGGCATTATAGAAGATAGATTGAGACTGTACATCGTTCTAGAATGATCCAGTCTGAAGAGAAGAAAATTTGGTGAAATACATCTACATATATATATATCTCTATTTCTTATTACATATGTTTGTGTATGTGTGGTTGTGTTTGTGTTTGTATGTGTGTGTGTGGCTGTGTGTGTGTGTGTGGTTGTGTGGTTGTGTGTGTGTAGTTGTGTGTGTGTGTGTGTAGTCGTGTGTGCGTGCGTGCGTGTGTAGTTATGTGTGTGTATAGAAAAAGACAGGAGGGTCACCGCCGGAGTGCTTTTAATTTTATGTCTACTCAATTGGAAGTAACCTGGAACTAAGAACAACAGCAACAACTCTCCAAAGATATGTGGCGTTTAAAAGGTGATAGTACTATTAACCATATATTCGAGAAGCTCATTACAGAACCCTCATTAATGTTATAATGAGGTATTATCTATGTCTTTCAGAGAAATATTACATTCTTATTACAGTTTTACAAAAAGAGTCGTAAAAAGCAAGACGATATTGCAAAGTAAAACTATACAGACATAGCACAACTAAGGATGTAACACAGTGTTATGTGTTCACTCTCGAAATTTTCTGCTTTCTCTTCTTCCAACGGTAGGCTTAATCTACCATCATTCTTACGCTAATAATAGTCAAGAGCCACGTAGAAGCCGTTAGGATTCTTTAGGGGTATTTCCTTTGTTACAAGCATTTGTGCTAGGTCTTCAGTATTTGGATAACTTCCATTCTTCGTCCTACCAGTTCCATAGGCCACGAAAAGGCTCGTGAACTCTGCCCTTCATTTGCAGAATAAACCATTAGATGATTTTTAAATTGTATAAAAATGTTATACGGGCATGGTAGTGTGGTAAAACAAAGAGAGGCATGGCCATGTGGTTAAGAAGGTTGTTTTGTAACGCATGATTTCGTCTTCAGTCCCACTGCGCGGCAGTTTGGGCGACTTCTATTATAGCCCCGGGTCGACCAATGCTTTGTGAGCAAATTTGGTTGACGAAAACTGTGATAAAGCCTGTCAAGTATGTGTGTGTATCTTTATGTTGTGTTTGTTCCCCACCATCATTTAATAACCGGTGTTGGTTTGTTTACGTCTCCTTAACTTAGCAGTTCGGCCAAAGAACCGATAGAATAAGTACCATATTTGAAAATAAATAAGTACCGGGGTTGATTTGTTCAGCTAAATCCTTCAAGGCGGTGACCCAGCACGGCCGCAGTCCAGTGAATGAAAC
Organism: Octopus bimaculoides; assembly: GCF_001194135.2. Taxonomy (NCBI): domain Eukaryota; kingdom Metazoa; phylum Mollusca; class Cephalopoda; order Octopoda; family Octopodidae; genus Octopus; species Octopus bimaculoides. The sequence continues at coordinate 145,273,429 of NC_068984.1, read as the reverse complement.
CATTAAAAGAGAAGAAAAGAAAGAAAGAAAGACTCAGGGGAAAACAATATTCAACATCTGAAGAATCCTTCTTACCGCCAACTGTCGGTTTGTATAGTTCTTCGAAGTATCCTTTGGTAAACCTTAATGCCAAAGAAGATTTTCCAACCGATATATCTCCAACCGTGACCACTTTTACCTTCTGTACATTGGTTGGAGAAGAAATTTTTTGGTATTTTGCAGATAAGTTATTCGATTTCTTCATCCTGAAAACAAAACAACGAATTTCCAAATTAGAATTCTTGAAATACGTTTATCTAAATTTTTATTTTTTATCTTTTTCCTGGGATCTGCATCAAAGGGTTTTACCTAAATAAATCGATCCTGGTACTTATGTATTTTTTTGTTTTTGTTTGTTTTTTAGTCTGGTACTTATTCTACTGTCCTCTTTTGTGCGGGCGGAACAACTAATTTACGGGGGCATAAACAAACCAACGCCAGTTGGTAAGTAGTGACGGAGAAAAACACAAACAAAGACATATACACCAATCTATAACTACACACACACACACACACATACATGCATACATACATATACATATATAATATTAGGGATATAAATCCAAATTTACAGGTAAAAACTCAATTAAATTCAATTTATTAAAAATTAAAATTAAATTCAGTTTCACAGTATAAAACGAGCTGGCAGAATCGTTAGCACGCCGGGCGAAATGCTTAGCGGTATTTCATCTGCCGTTAGGTTCTGAGTTCAAATTCTGCCGAGGTCAACTTTGCCTTTCATCCTTTCGGGGTCGATAAATTAAGTACCAGTTACGCACTGGGGTCGATGTAATCGACTTAATCCCTTTGTCTGTCCTTGTTTGTCCCCTCTATGTTTTTGCCTTTCATCCCTTAGGGGGTCGATAAATCGATAAAATAAAGTACCACTTGAACACTAGGGTCGATGAAAT
>NC_068984.1:145269895-145271250 GCF_001194135.2 Octopus bimaculoides | reverse complement strand
TTTATGTGCCACCCGCACAAGAGCCAGTCCAGGGGCACTGGCAACGATCCCCATTTTAATTTTCGTAAAAGTTTCCAAGTACCAATGAGGCTTTTTGGCACATCTTCAATTTTCCCCATTCATGAGAGGCGCCCAGCCATCATTCATCTGAGAGTCCATCTACAGAATGTCCTCAAATTTCTATACAGCATATTTTGCCTTTTTTTCTTCAAGTATATAAGCAACAATTTCATTCCCGAGCAACGCCGGGTGCCTCTGCTAGTCATTTATATATCATGGGGAGCTTCCTTTCAAAACTGGTTCAAGTGCATATTTGGTCGATTTCCATTAAAACGCAATTTGCAAACTGCTGGCTTCACGCACGTGAAATTTATTTCAGTCAAACTGGGAAATATGTGCCATATAGACATTAGGCGAATCTCAGTCTTCCAAACAAAATCAGATATATTCTAGTTGCTATTTTAATCAATTACTCAAAAGTCATTCCGGTTTTGAAAGTAAACTCTTCAGGCATTTGTAGGGAGTGGAGTGGTCGAATGAAATTGGAATAGTAGCGGATGTTGTCTGATATCAGTTTACATTACTTTTCACTTTGGTGTCCTATCTTTCCGGAGTCGAAAAATATGAGGAGTGAAATGCTGTTGGAGTAGAAGTAAAAGAGTGAGAGAGAGGGGGGAAGGGAGGTGGGGAGAATAACATTGCGTTCGAGGATTTACCGAAAGGGAAGAGGTATGACATCGCGTGATGGAAAGCTACAGAGAGACGAAGTAGAGTCACAGCGTGTGAGGATAGTTAAATATGTACCGCCATTGAGGACAGTCGTGGTGCTGATGTGAAAAATCAATGAGGAAGAGGATAACTGGACAACGAGTTCGAAACATTCAGATGTTCTGCCGAGATTAAAAAATCATATTTATACAAAAAATAATTACTAGACTTCGTTTTGTGAGTAAAAACCGAAGTAACAACTTGGATCAGCTGGGGAGGAGCGAGGTCAGCAAAAATGAAATCAACCAACTAACACAGACATTACGTATACGATCTGTAAGTAGAACAATAAAGATATGCAAGCTTAAAATGTGGATTTGGTTTTGTTATCTACATTGCGACGGTGGAGTTTCGTATCTTTGTTAGAAACCAGCTCCTTCTTCAGAAGATTTCAAAGAATTAGAAACAGAAGAGATCATACATACATACATACATACATACATACATACATACATACATACATACATACATACATACATGGTGGTGTCTACCTGCCCATGAGGTAAGCAATCCCATTCCAGACACCAAACCGACGATGGCGGAACAAACACAGACACAAAGACATGCATAAATTTATACATACATAT
>NC_068984.1:145267960-145269439 GCF_001194135.2 Octopus bimaculoides | reverse complement strand
AACCCGGAACCATGTTGTTGGGAAGCAAGCTTCTCACCACACAACCACTCCTGCGCCTTGCACACAGCCACTCCTTACACACACACAGCCACTCCTTACACACACACACGCACACACACACACACACACACACACACACACATGATGGCCGCTTCCTCTGTCCTCAAGTATAGGATGACGGTGCCAGTACGTCAAGAGATGCCTGTGCATGATGCTTTGTAAAGTGAGGAGAAGCCTTCTACACCACCAATCCCACTCGCTAAACAACGGTCACAGACACCCGAAAATGAAGAACTAGTTAACATCATTGGCTGCCATTGATTCGCATGTTTTGCATCAGAGTTTTCCTTCTCCTGGTGCAGGGGTCACCAAACCTTTTTCACGGTGGGCCAAGTAACTGAGAGAATGACGAGCACGACCCACATAACTATTTTGCTCGATATAATACAGTGAATACACAAAAAACAAAGACAACCAACGTATTTATTTGCCAAAAAGTTTTTCAAAGATGGTGACGTCAGCAATAAGATAGTTACATCACACCCAGCGTGCACACATCCGAATCTCACAATCTAAACAGCAAAAAAGGTCTGTGAGATTTGTGAAACTGGTGTTTAGCTTTTAAGATGTCATCAATATTTGCTTTGGAATCGCTGCATCCAACCAAGAAAATTGCTTTCGAATGTTCATCAGTCAACCTTGTTTGATGGGCTGACTTTGCATCTTTCATTTTTGCTCACAGACACAAGTTGTTCCAAGCGCTGACGCCATACCAGAGGCAAACGAACTCTCATTGCAGGTACTCACTCGAAAGGTACAGTGCGGCGACGAGCTGGATGAACTGACCCCGCGGGCCGTAGTTTGGTAACCCCTGTCCTAGTGTGATCTCCTAAGAAGAACTAGGGGTCACTCACTCCTAGTAATGTGGTGCACAACGCCTACATTCTCATTCTCCTACAAACATACATACATACATACATACATACATACACTACACTACACTTCTGTATTCGTCTTCCAGCTTTCCAGTTAACAGTTATCTTTCCTGGGAGATGAACGACCAAGTGATGACACTACTCCGCTGACACCAATACGACTCGCAATAAAGATTTAAAATGGAGTAACAGGGGAAGAAACAGTGAAATGTAATGGAGGAGATAGCTTCGCTGAAATGGCAGCAGTTATTAACAAAGGTTGACGTTTTAGAAAAAGATAACTTTTTGCTCCAAGTGTCCAACTTCACCGATTCCACCAACATTTTGCTAGCATCGGATAACCGTTCTCTACTTCACACACAACACAGTTCTCTCCCCCTCCTTCATAACACAGCTTTCACTCTCTCCCTCTCTCTCTTTCCATAACACAGTTCTTTCTCTCCCTTTTTTATTAATCTTTCTCTCTTTATCTACTTATCCTATCCTATCTATCTATCTATCTATATATATATATATATATATATATATATATATATATATATGT
>NC_068984.1:145265903-145267033 GCF_001194135.2 Octopus bimaculoides | reverse complement strand
TTACCGTTCATGAGGGTAACAAGGAAATAATTCGTTTTTTAGTTCAGGAAAATAGCTGGACTTTGTGCGTTTTTTAGAATGATTCTCTTCGTGAGCAAGCAAAGTTTGCAGCGTCTGCTTCCATTTAGATGTGGTCCAGGCCATTCCAACTGTTTCCAGTTGAGTTTCTCACGTTGAGTGAAAAGGGTGAAACAATCCAAAGGATTTTACAGCGCTACCTTCTCCAATGGGATTTAGGACTAAGCATATGATTGATGCAGCTTAAAGATTTTAAACATTATAATAGAGTGGCAGGAGGCTGTGTTCATATACAATGGCCTTTCATTAGAATTTTCGGTAGGGCTTGTATGAACCGGTGCCGAAATTGAACGGGACGTCTGAGAAAGGCTGGTCTCTGAAGTATTCTTAAGCCCTAGAGAGTTAAGAGTGTGGATCGGGTCTTTCCTAAACCTGTTCAGGCCATGCCCATTCGTGGCCACTCTTATCACATTGCATCATGCTAATTCTGCTTGTTGAAATACGTTAACAGTACACTGGGTGCCTCGGTAGCGGCGACAGAGATCCATTCACGTGATTTATTTTGTCACGTAAACAAACATACAAAAACAAGGGAAAACGGAAGTGTGTGACGAAACTCAAATGCTTTAATTAGGAAAGAAAACGAAGAAGGAACGGCTGAGTCAATGATATCTTCCAGTTATCATCGCCTCTCCTCTTTCTAGCTCAACCTCACAGTTAGATAATCCACACCCCTTTCTCTCTCTCTCCTCATGTATGTATGTATGTATGTATGCATGTATGTATGTATGTATGTATGTATGTCATTATGTCTCTCCACAATCTCTTTCTCTCTCTCTCTCTCTCTCTCTCTCTCTGCCGTTTATTTTGCCAGTTCTCGATATTTGGCTAATTTAAATTCAAACACACACACACGCACACACACAGAGACATACACACACACACACATACACACAAACACATAAAAATATATATATATACATTTATATATGTGTATGTGTGCAAACATGCGTGTATATACATGTATATGTGTGTGTATATGTATGTGTGTGTATAAATATATGCATATATATATATATATATATATATATATATATATATATATATATATA
>NC_068984.1:145262355-145263806 GCF_001194135.2 Octopus bimaculoides | reverse complement strand
GTGTGTGTGTGTGTGTGTGTGTGTGTGTGTGTGTGTGTGTGCGTGCGTGCGTGCGTGTGATAACTAGACATCCATGATCCACACAATGTTCATCGTAATTCATCAAATCAAGATATTTATTCAATGAAAGTGCTCAACAACTAATTGAAAATTATTTGGAGCTATGTTCAATGACTATGCAAAATAAAATAAACAAAAATAATGTATCTCAAATATTCACATTTTATATATAAAATTTTTAAAAAAAACGGGACAATTTACGTTATGTTAAACTTGCGGGTAACCTTCACCTCTAGTGGATTCTCTGACTATTTGTTTGTTCAGCCGGTGAAGAGGGAGACAGCTGCCTGCCGAGCCTGGTTAAAACTAGCAGCCGGCGGCGAGTGGTTGAATATAAAGCGACGGGAACGTACATGAGGAGGGAAGCGTATGTGATTCTATATAACTGGATCAATCCAGTATAAACAAGACAGTACCCTTGTTTCATCTAATGAAGGCACAAAAACATATCTCTCAGCCATAATCACCTCCTTTTCTTTTGTATGTCCTTTTTTTAGGTATATTGTACCCAGGTATATAGTATCCACTGTACACTAGCGTAGCTAGAGTGTGTGCCACTCGGAACGGCCCTTCTGCTTTCCTCCCCCGGACCCCACAAAAGACACATATTGCCTACAGCAGACCCAAAAGTGGTGTCCCTTTTAAAAGTGCTGCCCGAAGCGGACCACTCCTGCAGCCCCGCCACCCGCCTCTAGCTACACTAGTGCCGCTGTAACTTATTTTTAAGACGGTAGGGGTATGAGCTGATAAAAAATTAAGTGTTAATTCCAGCAGATCATTGACCATGTCATTAGTTCGTCATTAGTTCGTCATTAATTTGGTCGTTAAGTAATTAGGTCAGTATGTCAGTGGTGGTAGGTGGGGGAGATTAAATGAGGAGGTGGGGAGTTAGAAAGGTTGAGAGCGATGGGTAGTGTGTGAGGAGACAGAGAGAGAGGGGAGTAAGAATAACAGTGCATAAGATAGAGATAGATAGAGAGAGAGGGAAAGAGAGAGAGAGAGACAGACAGACAGAGACAGAGTAAGTGCATTTGAGTGAATGATAAGGGGAGTAGGTAGAGTCAACGGTAAGTGAAAGATGGAGAGAGGATGGGGAAGAGAAGAGCGTTTAAGAGAGAGGGAGAAGGGAGGTAACAGTATGTAAGAACATAGAGAGAGAGAAGGGGGAAAGTAACGGTGTGAGGGAAATTAGCAAGAAAGGGGGAGAGATAAAGGTTTGAGGGAAAGGAGAGAAAGTTAGAGAGGGAGAGTAATAAAGTGAGAAGAAGATAGGTAGAGAGAGGGTGAGGAAGAAAAGCCGCAAAGAATGAGGAAAAGCTAGAGAGAGAAAGAGAGAGAGAAGAACAGTGACAGTGTGTGAGGAGGGAGAGGTAGAGAGAGAGAGAGAGCGG
>NC_068984.1:145261499-145262327 GCF_001194135.2 Octopus bimaculoides | reverse complement strand
GGGGGGGGGGGAATTAACAGTGCGTGAGATTCTGGTGATGAGGACGAAAAGAAAGAAGACGTAACGCTGAGTGGAATAAAAATATTTTTGATTCTATTCCTGGAGACCGATTTATCTTTAATTTTTTAGTTGATTCAGTTATTAGACTGCGGCCATGCTGGGGCAACACCTTGGAGAGATTTTAGTCGGACGAATTGACGCCGGTGTTTATTTATTTATTCATTTATTTAGTTGTTTTTATTTCGGCCTAGTATTATTGCATTGGTCTGTTTTGCCGAACCGCTAATGTTACGAAGATGTAAATATACCAACACCGGTTGTCAAGCATGGCCGCAGTCAAATGGCTGAAAGAAGTTAAAGAGCAAAAGTGTATAAACCACGTGCTCTCTGTAAACACTAAGGAGTGAAAAGGATCGTCTGTAAAAAAACATAAATCGGAAAGATTACAGGTGGTGCTCCAGCATGGCTGTAATCTATAAATTGAAACGGGTGTAAGCGATAACTGATGACTTAATATTGTACGCTAACTACGAGAATCACATTAATATGCATTTATTTGAGAAATTAGAAATTAAGATGTTACGTTTCATTAAAGGCTGAAATTTTTTGCCAATTCTGGCCAATCAGAAGTGTTCGTTATTGCTTATTTGTTGAAGCAAATAAGATGAAAACACACGGCAATTCCGATATGTCGTTAATGGAAGCTTCTTGATCGGCTTAGATTAGTAAAATATTAATTTCTAATGGTTCTTCACTGAATGATTTTCGTTAATTAGCATGCAAAGAGAGATCTCTGGAGAAAATTTCAAAAAAAAAAAAAAAAAAAAA
>NC_068984.1:145259654-145261489 GCF_001194135.2 Octopus bimaculoides | reverse complement strand
AAAAAAAAAAAAAAAAAGAAACAATTTGGCGCAGGGAATCAAACGGAAAAGATCAAATGTTGAATTTAGACCGAAATCTAGGGTTTCATAAAGTGCGGATGTATTTAGTCCGCGCTTGAATCCTTGGTCTAACGTTCTGGTTACAGGTATTAAACAAAGAAAATGATGGACTGAATACGGCCTTCTGATTAGTCAGCACAAATCACATGTTTGTGTGACACTACAAGTCTTCTATGGCAAGGGAGTTCACTCCCATATGAAAGGATTATAAATAAATAAATAAATAAATAAAAGGATAAGACGGTTAGAGGGAGATAAACGAAACTGTTAGATTACATATTCCGGCAGACGATAAGTCTGGAGCGCAGACGACTGAAGAAAACCACCAAGAAGATAGGCATGGCAGCTTAAACCAGCTCAAGGGGAATGTTTGTCAAGAGATCGTAGATGGGACCCTTCGCAGGCGAGGATTAATTCGGTCCTCACTGCCCTATTCAGGCGAAGCGTACATATTAAGGGGCGAAATGTTTGTGACCCTGCAGTACCTGCTGACGATACGGAAGGGTTTTAGAGCAAAAGCTTACGACACCTCAGAGTAGCTCCTGCAGATTTAGTGCGGCACAAAACATTTCCGAGATTCATTTAACCGTTCGCACGTCTGAGTATTAAGTTATTGTGCCTTCAACGGCCTGATGGTTTCGAAGGGGGCACCGTTGTGACATGTAGCGTGTCTTGGATGGGGGGCATTTTTAAAGAACTAGCAGTATCCGTAGTGGTTCGGGAGTTGCACCGACGATCGCAAGATCGTGGTTTCGATCCCCGATCAGGCGGTGCGTTGTGTTCTTGAGCAAAAAATTCATTTCACATTACTCCACTCCACTCTGCTGTAAACGAGTAAACCTGCTATGGACCGGCACCCCATTCAGGGGGTCAATGCTGTGGTCTTGGTCACTTATACGCTATGAAGCCAGGTAACTGGCTCTATGAGCCCTAGCATTTGAGACAGCCAAGTCTTGGGGGTCGAGGTTGATGGTGTAGCCTTGGCTCTCCATATCTAACCACAATTGGTCCCTTTGAGACAGGGATAGGTTAGAAAAACGGTAAGATCTTCAGAATTGAAGAGGGCGCACACACATGACGGGTTTACACGCCGTTTCCATTTGGGTCCGAAGCACTGGGCCCGAAGTTGAAGTCCTTCACCAGTTGATTTTATAAATCCATGAGCTTTACATATCTATTTGTGCATACACACAGAGATTTGTGCATCTCTGTGTGTATGTGTGCACCACTGAAACTCGAGAACAACCCAACCGATTTCATTCAAATTTTACACATGCCTTACTTAGGGTCCATGGAGTGTCGTGGGCTAAACAAATTTTGAACTTCTTGCCTAATGCGAGCCCGGAGCAATCTCTTATCTCTTACGCTGTTTCGGTATTAGGTATCACGAGTGAAACAATAACATCTCTATTGTAATGTGATAAAATAGTCTCACTATTATATGGTTTCAATTTCAATTAGTTTCACCGTGTACATATATAGATATATATTAGGTTCATTCCTATGTGGGTGTCTTTTCAGAACATTGTCTGGTTTAAAAAGCCACATCAGACGCCATGATGACTCTAAGGTATAGGTACAGGAGGTGGTCAAACTCTGCGTAAGGAGCAGACAACGCGAGGGTGTACATATATATTTGTGTATATATATATATATTTGTGTATATATATATATGTATGTATATTTATGTGTATATATATGTATATATATGTATATATATGTATGTATATATATGTATATATATGTATGTATATATATATATATATATATATATA
>NC_068984.1:145258436-145259644 GCF_001194135.2 Octopus bimaculoides | reverse complement strand
TATGTAAATATACGTATATATATAAACTAATACAACCCCGAAGGCGGTGTCCCAGCAGTCTTATGACCGAAACAATGGAAGTGGCTGTGTGGTAAGACGCTTGCTTCCCAACCACATGGTCCCGGGTTCTGTTCCACTGAGACCAACCAAACTTTGTGAGTGGATTTGGTAGACAGAAACTGAAAGAAGCCTGTCCTATTTATATATATGAGTGTGTATATAAATATATATATATATATATTTATATTTATATATATATTTACGCGTGGTTGTGTGGTAAGAAGCTTGCTTCTCAGCCACATGGTTCCGGGTTCAGTTCCACTGCATGGCACCTTGAGCAAGTGTCTTCTACTATAGCCTCGGACCGAACAAAGCCTTGTGACTGGATTTAGTAGACGGAAACTGAAAGAAGCCTGTCGTATGTATATGTATATATGTGTATGTTTGTGTCTTTGTTTGTCCCTCCACCATCGCTTGACAATCGATCTTGGTGTGTTTACTTCTCTGTAAGTGAGCGGTTCGGCAAAAGATACCGATAGATTAAGTACCAGGCTTACAAAGAATAATACAGTTCTATATTTAAGAGATGAGGAATTATGTACATAATTTACATTACTTATATTTAACGGATATACCTTCCAGCCTTCATCAGGTGTCTTGAGGAAATTTCGAACCTGGGTTCTCATTCCTAAGGTATTTTTCAATGTTATTATTACTATTATTATTAAACCAGAAATTATTATTATTATTATTATTATTATTATTATTATTCAGTGAATAATAATAATATCAATAATAATAATAATAATAACATTGAAAAATACCTTAGGAATGAGAACCCAGGTTTGAAATATCCCCCAATGGCTGAAACAAAGTAAAAGAATAAAAGAATACACCCACCCACATACACACACGATCTATTGTTAGAACATTTTGGTGAAGGCGTTTGGTGGAATGAGAGAAAGAAAGAGGCTGCAGCGAAGATGAAAGATTCCTGGCAATTCAGAACTCGCTAGAATTTTCAACAGCAGCAGCAGCAGCAGTCGCAACAATAAATTCTTGCAGCAACAATAGCAACAACAACATCAACGATGCTGCTAATACTCCAACAACAACAACAGTAAAGCCACGCTGTTGTTGTTCTTTTACTTGTTCCAGACATCTGGCTGCGACCATGCTGGAGCACCGCCTTTTAGTTTGAACAAATT
>NC_068984.1:145254283-145258426 GCF_001194135.2 Octopus bimaculoides | reverse complement strand
GCTGCGACCATGCTGGAGCACCGCCTTTTAGTTTGAACAAATTGACGCCAGGACTTATTCTTTGTAAGCCTAGTACTTATTCTATCGGTCTCTTTGCCGAACCGTCAAGTTACAGAGACGTAAACACACCAGCATCGGTTGTCAAGCGATGGCAGGGGGACAAACACACACACACACATATATAGAGAGATATATTCGACGGGCTTCTTTTAGTTGCCGTCTTCCAAATCCACTCACAAAGCTTTGGTTGGCCCGAGGCTATAGTTGAAGACACTTGCCCAAGGTGCCACGCAGTGGGACTGAACCCGGAACCATGTGGTTGGGAAGCAAGCTTCTTAACACACAGCTACGCCTATGTCTTGAAGTCTACATTGAACTTGTTGAGTAATATTAATTTGAAATTCCGACACAAGGCCACCAATTTCGGGGTGGCGGGTAAGTCGATTAAATCGACCCCAGTACGCAATTGGTACTTTATTTATCGACCCCGAAAGGATGAAGGACAAAGTTGACCTCGGTGGAATTTGAACTCAGAACGTAAAGACAGGCGAAATGCCGATGATGATAGCATTTGGTAAGGAACCGGCGTGCTAACGATTCTTTTCTATTTTAGACACAAGGCCCGAAATCTTGGGGGAGGGGCCAGTCGATTAGATCGACCCCAGTGCGCAACTGGTACTTAAATTACCGACTCCGAAAGCATGAAAGGCAAAGACGACCTGGGCGGAATTTGAACACAGAACGTAAAGACAGACGAAATACCGTCAAGCATTTCGCCCGGCGTGCTAACCACTCTGCCAGCTTATTTGGTGAGGAATGCTAACACAGCATTGTTATTTTGACTGTTATCTACGATAACCAAACAGTCTCGTTGCTATTCCGAAGACTTCAAAATTACGCCGTTTTTGGTAAAGAAATAACTATTTAGTTCGTTTGTCCTGGAAAACTTTGATTACATAAGGCATACTCTTTTCTATGTTTATATACAGCACACCCCATTTTTTTAATGTTTATATATATATAATACACCCCACTTTCTATGTTTATATTTATAATACACCCCTATTTCTATATTTATATACATTATACCGCTCTTTCTATGTCTATATACAGTATACTTTCTGTTTATATACAACACACCACTCTTTCTATGTTTATATACAGCATATCCTGACTATGTGTTTATATTTGGAACAATTACAACTGTACTCGGGTTAGTATTGTGGCAGCTTGAATGAAAGAACTTTGTGGTGAGGGAGGAATTTTGGAACAGTTGTCCTTCGAAGTCCCATGCATCTTTGGAAAAGAAAAGGGGTATGAAAGTGTGAGTATCAGCATGCAAAATGTGTGCGAAACATTTGATTAAATTTGGGGAAAAGAACTCGTAGAAGCAGGCCCGGTTGTGTGGTTAGAAGCGAGCTTTGCGACCGTATGGTTTTGGGTTCAATCCCGTTGTGTGGCACTTTGGGCCGACCAAAGCCTTGTGAATGGATTTCGTAGATGGAAACTGTATCGAAACCCGATAAGATGTGCGTGTATTTGTGTTCCCATCCCACCTCACTGCTTGACAATTGGTTTTAGTTTGTTTACATCTCCGTAACTTAGCGGTTCGGTAAATTAGACCAATACAATAAGTACCAGACTGGGGTCGATTTGTTTGACTAAGCCCTTCAAGATGGTGCCCCAGCATGGCCGTAGACCAATGACTGAAACAAGTAAAAATTCATTAAAAAAAATTTGATAAGCATATTTTCCGTTTGATGTAAAACTGAAATACTACAAAAAGGGCGAAGGTTAAAAAAAGGTACTGTTTTTCCTTTCTCGTGTGGTATGGGACTTCGAAGGTCTGCTACTCCAAAAAACCCCATCAGAATGGCGAAGAAACGTGCTGAGCTCCATGATGCTCCTGAACTTTAACGCTCTTTCACAACAGAATTAAAACTACGCGCTATTTTGGCGGTGGCGTTATTTCTCATATGTGGGCGTTCCTAAATAATATTTGCAGGGTACATTGTTCGACGCACAGTCATATATAATAAGATCTAAACTAAGAGATTGTGAGAGTATCACCATTTACTTGTCAAATTTACAAACCCAATGAGAGAGGCTTCCCACGTTGTACGAAATAGTAAGTTAAGGGACCCTGTAGAGATGGTCACCTCACTAGAAATAGCAGCCAAATTGCATTCAAATCTTATTCTTAATGCTTAAAATGAAGATATATTACATGATGTTGTCCCAATATTTCCCAGATAAAAAAGATAAGATGGTCACGACTGGAATGTGCTTGGATCGAGCTAACCTGTGACTAAACAACTACAAAACCACAACAAAAACAACAGCGACGACGAACGTACGAACCAACTTCGTTTCCCTCTGTATAAATATTTATTAATTTTCTCCCCTTAAACAAAAGAATCCTAACCCCCTACCCCCACGCCCCAGCACCTTAAAAAAACATTGGAGCATATTTTATAAGGAAAAATATTTGAAATATTTCTCTAAATATTTCTTCCTTTGTAAACTCTAGAAAACGGAACGTCGAGCAACAGGTGTGGGGGGGGGGGCAGCTCTGCTATCAGCCTGCGAGAAATAGCAACCAAATTCCACTCGAATCACTATCAGCTGTTGGAAATAAATAAAAAACAGTATGATCTTATGAACAAAGGAGTCCTTGATAGAGGTCATTCGGTCTGCTAGAAGCAGCAGTCAAACCCCACGCTTATTGTCACGCATAGTATGTATAGGTATGTATGTATGTTCATAGATAGATAGACAGACAGACAGACAGACAGACAGATAGATAGATAGATAGATAGATAGATAGATAGATAGATAGATAGATGAACGTTAGTGGGTGGACGGGTGTGTATGTATATGTATATATACGTATATATGTGTATGTATGCGTATACATACATACGCAAACTTTATATAAACACACATACGTATACAGGATTGTTCGGGCGCGTATATAAAAGGGATGGTCTCGGCTGGAATGCTTTCGATCAGCATTAACACAAGGCTAAAAAGCAAGCACGAGACAATCATAAGACCAGAATATCTTACAATTTCTCACCAAATATTACACCAAGGAAGCATAAACATCAACAACAACAGTTAGTTATATATGAACTTACTTTCGAATCAGTCCGGCAATGCGTATACATTCATATATGTATATATATATATATATATATACGAGTATATAATTGTGCGTATATAATTGTGGATAGATAAAGCAGAGGTTTGTTACGGCATGGTTTTGGCGGAGATTGTCAAACTTGTCGACTTTCCTTCGTTGAAAACTTCCAGTTGTGAATGAGTATCGATTCCGGATTTTGGTAGTAAACAATAGCTGAAAGTTGATGGGAGATGAACCATCGCTGGGAGTGGAGCTGGCAGTGCCAGAAGTGAGCTCACCTCGATAGTTTCATAAGGGGGAATTTTAGAGTTGTAATAAACATTTGTATAATGAGGTCAGTGATTCATATGATGATGGTGGTAGTGACGGTGGTGGTGGTGGTGGCGGTGCTGATAGTGTTACTGGGTAACAGCGGATAGCCGCTGCTTGCCTGCCTCTCTGCAGTAATGTTATAGCACTCTTCCTCCCCCTCCACCTCTCTATCTCTATCTCTCTCTGTGTCTCTCTTTTTTGTATCTGTCTATCTGTCGGTCGGGCGGTCGGGCTTGTCGGTCGGTCGGTCTGTCTGCTTTGTATGTCTGTCTGTCTGTCTGTATGTATGTATGTACGTGTGTATATCTATCTATCTATCTATCTATCTGTCTGTCTGTCTGTCTGTCTGTCTGTCTGCCTGTCTGTCTATCTATCTATCTATCTATCTATCTATCTGTGTATATGTATTTATATCTGTCTGTCTGTCAGTCTGTCATTCTGTGTTTATCTTTTATTGTTTTTTTACTTGTTTCTTTGATTGGACAGCGGCCATGCTGGGGCATCGTTGAAGGGTTTTAGCTTAAACAAATCGACCCCCCCCCCAGGACTTATATTTTTAAAGCCTGGTACTCCTCTATCAGTCTCTTAAGCTGAATCACTGAGTTACGGGGACGTGAACAAACCAACACTGGTTGTGCAGCGGAAGGGGAGGTGAAGGCAAATTCCAGACACACGCACACATCTAT
>NC_068984.1:145249176-145251403 GCF_001194135.2 Octopus bimaculoides | reverse complement strand
ATATATATATATATATATATATATAATATATATATATATACATACACATATGTACATGCATATAAATAACAGAGATGCATGCATGGACTTTGAAAGTTTTGCAAGGTTTTTTAAAATGATTTCATTGTACTTTGGAATCTGCAGTCTTTGAGTGATTTGAGTGTAGTTAAAGTATTTTGTACGTGATTTGATATTTCGGAATACATAAGAATGCACGTTGACATAATTTAATCGTGATAATCTATTTTTTTAATACATATTATATTTTGAAACGATTTGACTGTAAAAATATATTTTGAGATTAATTCACTGGAATATAAAATGTTAGACGATTTGTATGGAATATTCTTAACAAGTGACAGTGATTTCGAAGTTTCGGTCTTTCGAAGTCCCACTAATTTTATTGTAAAAGTGTAATAAATAGGCCCTTTACAAAAGTAGCGAGAGATCCTTCAGTTAAATTGTTAAATTGCTTTCATCATAACTCAACTTAAAAACAAAGAAACATTTGTTATTAATGTGTGTGTGTGTAAGTGCATGTATGGATATGCACATATATGTGTACATGCATGTATGTCTGTATGTGGGGATGTGTGTGTATGCATGTAAATATGTTTACATACATACATATATACATATATGCACACACACATATATATTACATATATATATATTGCATATATATATATATATATATATATATATATATATGTATGTATATATATATACTTAAGATTCAGTTAAATTAGGTGCTTAAGATGACACCAAGTCAGTTCGGTATTGTCCCCCCCCCACACACACACTCACACACATATATATATATTGTATATATATGTGTGTGTGTGTGTGTGTGTGTGTGTGTGTGTGTGTGTGTGTGATCTATCATGGCTGGGTGGAGCATAAAACCTGTGCAATTCGAGGAATGTGTTTAACATATAAAATTGGTAAATCCAATAACGTTACACGGCTATGTTTAGTGGTTATTTAAGTAATGTGTTCGTGGCTGATTAAGGGGTTAGATGGGTGCTAACGAAGGAGCAAAAACTCCCGAAATATGGCATACACACCCATTAACCATCTTTTCATCCAAGTTTTCATTGTTTGTTTACATTTGACGTCTCGGATACGAAGCATCATAACAAAATCAGTTGCTGGCTAATAATTCCGATAGAAAATCTGTAGAGATGACCTTAACACGTGATTTAAGTGCACTGCTAACACAGAAGCACACGGTATTGACTTATAAAATAACGTTTAATATACTTTGTAGCATATTATGGTTGCATAACGAAATACAGTGTTCCTACAAACCATTAATATAAGAACTGTGGTGCACGAAGACATTCGTTACAAGTCGTGTGTCGGGAAGAGAGGCCAATTCATGCCTGCAAAGACACGGAAAAACCGTCTGATCCGTGCCAAACCATTACTAAAGTCCAGTAACGGCATGGCGTGCTTTCTTTCTTCTCTGGTGATAACGGGGAAAAAAAACTTGGAACGGATTCAAAAGTCCAACAAGATGGTTATGTACAGATCTGTCTGATGTCCTTAGTTTGGTGCCCACAAAGTTTACAATTGTGACGGTTTCAGAAGTGATCAATAACAACAAAGGTCATATCATGCCTCCTCATCACATCTTTCCATAGGGTCTGAGAATTAATGCTGCTGAATACTTCGAGGTGCTGGGACAGTTGTTGATGCTTGGATTGATGAAGTCCGTTGTGGAAGGCCCTATGTATTTCAACAAGACTCAGCACATTCTCACAAAACGCACGTAACCCAAGAATGGATCTCTGACTATCTTTATGATCATGTAACACCAGACTTATCGTCTCAAAACTCACCAGGTTCAAATCCCATGGGCTAATATGTTTGAAATGTTGTTAAAAGGGAGAGAAATCGAGATCCTCACAATTCCATAGTTTCACTGAAGGCCATCATTGTCCAGCTAATGTCCGAAACTAATAAAGGACCATTTAGTGCACGCATGACAGCGAATCCTCTCTCGCCCTGATGCTGTCGTTGAAACTGAAGGTGGATTCGTAGAATAACCTTTTGAGAAAGCTTGTGGAGAACAAGAACAGTTTGTTGAAATTAAAATGTATTCAATTTTTGTGAGAATAAAGTTATTTTATTAAATTACCAAATATGCATTCAAATACCTATCGCACCCTCTGTGTAGGTGTGTGCGTGCGTGCGTGCGTGTGTGTGTGTGTGTGTGTGTGTA